>NC_042998.1:30672331-30714831 GCF_006345805.1 Octopus sinensis
AATGTGTAACTTAACGTTGTTCTAAAAATAGCGTGAAAGTTAATTACGATTGTAGGTCCGTCCACAACGACATAATGAATAAATTAATATAAAAATATGAGTTATATTTTCTTGAGTTTTATTTTTTTTTCTTTTAATTCAGTATATCATTGACGTTAAAACGAAAAGAGGTGGAGCTGGTTCTCTGTTTCAAGACGCCTCGATGTCGTTATCAATGGGAATAATTATTAGGACATATTTCTAATCTTCTTTCTGTTTTGTTTTTTTTGTAGTAGTGACGCGTCGTGGATGTCTGTTGCTTTCAATTCTCTTGTGCTGTAGGTTCTGGTGAATAGTCTCTCCCTGGTTTATTCTGCTTCGCTTTATTATTGAGTTCTTCCAAATCAGTAAAAATATATAAACAGCCACCGACTTCGGTGAGTTCATTAAGAATAGTCTTTGAACTTTTTGTACGTGGGTCACTGCTGTATGTCTTTAACTGTGCTGCTTTAAACTAATATGTATTGAGATGTTATCACAAAATCTATAGTTCATTGCGGATGTGACCGAAAAAACATGAGACTTCACCATGTTAATACTCAACGGCTTGCAGCAACATTTTATGTCGAATTGGCATATTTTACAATTAGAAAGTCACCAGCTTTTCCGTATCTTCCTAATCATTTCAAACATAGCAAAACCTTCTTCAATTACATTTGTACCCACCAAAAGGTATATTAATGCTTATCTTTAAGGTTCAACATGAATAGCACCGTTTCTAGCATTTTCCATCCTCCCATACTGATTTATTGAGGACAAAATCCAAACAAATCCAAAATATGTATTGCATCTGTACAGAAATTTACACGTCACGTAATCTGTATTGCATAACAAAATATAAACCAGAATTTTATAAAATGTGTTCATACATGAACAAATATTGATATTTCTATTATACACTTCCGCTACCAGTTTAGTTTAAATAAAATAATAATAGTTTATATCAAAATATAGATAATTGATTTGGTGAACGAGATTTGTAATTATCGGGGAAAATAAAGTCAAAGTTAATAGCCGAGAATCTTTCTTCACCTCTACGTCTACGACCATTAGCAGACCAGTAATGAAAATTCTATCTCACTGTAGGCATACAACGTATTGGTTCCATTCAAAAAAATAAATCCCCGCCTTCAATTTAATAGTATTGACTTGTATCAGCTACACAGTTAAATAGTGAAAGCTTGGAGCAGATATAATTTTAAAAAATTACACAGAGTAACTGAAGAAACAAAGAAATAGATAAAAAGGCGGATATTGATTTCTGACACTGTTGCCAGACTTCACCTTCATAAACGGACACATTTGGAATTGTGTGACGCTTGTCAGTTTCTAAAGAGTTTAGTGACGTAAGTGATATAAAATAGCTGAAACTAGCAATAAAACGGAACGTGAATTCGATTCTCAATTGCTGAGCAGCATACTGATTCCTAACTTCAGTAATTTTAGAGTATTAGATTTCTGATGTCTGGCTTTATTGAACGTAAATGTATAACTTACAGAACTTACGTAACTTAGATATGTTTCGGCCAAAATTGGCCTAGTTCATATCTAACTTAATACCACCACCTGATAGGGTCTGTTAAGTCATTTTTAAGACAAGTTTTGTGTTATCATGGCTCATTCAAGCTGGAAGTTTTTGTTGACTGAAATGTATCTAGGTATTGGTGGTTTCTATAGTAAGTTTGTCCAGGTTTCGTCTGAAGGTGATGTGATCTTTTCCTTCTTTGATTTATTTGGGGATGATGTTAAATAGGGGAAGCCTGTTGAGGAAAAGAAAGTGTGTTTTGAATTTGTGTTGTGAGCCTGAATTATGTACGGGGACTTTGGCATGTGGCCCTCAGCCTTGCATGAATTCTGAATCTGATGTGAAGGCCGCTTGGGCAATGCTGGTGGTATATATGTTCTCAATATTGTGCAAATCATGTAGCGCTCACGGCGGAGCTGGAGAGAAAAAATTCAATGTTTTAAGGTGGTTCCTTTAATCAAGATCACTCGTGTATATCAATGAAAATCAAAACAGGACCGTTTATGAGGCTTGGTGAGAACTAATATCAACAGCATTTGTTAATTATTGGTTTTTTCGCAAAATAAAAACAAGGCTTCAAATTTTCATATATAATGTTATACATCGAAAAGTCAGTTCTTTTAATCAAAATTAATTAAGTATATATTGACAAACAAGCATATGCATATGTTTGACATTTAGTGTGTGAATATAATCAAACAATATTAAGACACAAGTATTTTGCGGAACATGCTTGTGTTTATCTTTATTGATAACAAGTTAGTGTATATATATAGAACTGGTTGTATGCCATTTCATTTACAAATATAAATCGGGTGGCGATCACATCCCTCAACTGATGTACTGTTCATAATTAAACGGTCAAAGCAATGCAAATGCTTAGCTTTTGCAGGCGGTCCTGCAAGAAATCATAATCCTTTGCTATTGATATATTCAATATTAACATACTATTAAGGCGGTGAGCTTGCACGCCAGGCGAAATGGTTAGCGGTATTTCGTCTGCCGCTACGTTCTGGGTTCAATTTCCGCCGAGGTCGACTTTGCCTTTCATCCTTTCGGGGTCGATAAATTAAGTACCAGTTACGCACTGGGGTCGATATACTCGACTTAATCCGTCTGTCTGTCCTTGTTTGTCCCCTCTATGTTTAGCCCCTTGTGGGTAATAAGAAATAGAAATAGGTATTTCGTCTGCCGCTACGTTCTGGGTTCAATTTCCGCCGAGGTCGACTTTGCCTTTCATCCTTTCGGGGTCGATAAATTAAGTACCAGTTACGCACTGGGGTCGATATACTCGACTTAATCCGTCTGTCTGTCCTTGTTTGTCCCCTCTATGTTTAGCCCTTGTGGGTAGTAAAGAAATAGGTATTTCGTCTGCCGCTACGTACTGAGCTCAAATTCCGCCGAGGTCGACTTTGCATTTCCTCTTTTCAGAGTCGATTAAATAAGTACCAGCTGCGTACTGCAGTTGATCTAATCGACTAGCCCCTGCCCCAAAACTTTCGGGCCTTGTGCCTAGAGTAGAAAAGAATATTTCCACACTACTAAGGCGGCGAGCTGGTAGAAACGTTAGCACGCCGGGCGAAATGCTTAGGGATATGTCGTCTGTCTTGACGTTCTGAGTTCAAATTCCAACGAGGTCAACTTTACCTTCTATCCTTTCGAGGTCGATAAACTAAATACCAGTTGCGTACTGGTGTCGATGTAATCGACCAGCCCCTTCCCCTATATTTCAGGCCTTGTGCTTATTGTAGAAAACATCCCTACAAAGGCAGTGAGCTGGTAAAATCGTTAGCACGCCGTACAAAATGTTTAGCAGTATTTCGTCCGTCTTCACGTACAGAGTTCAAATTCCGCCGAGATCGACTTTACCTTTCATTCTTTCGAGGTCGATGATATAATTACCAGTTGAACACTGGGATTGATGTAAACGACTATCCTTCTCCGAATTGTTTGGATTTGTTCGAAAATATGAAACCATTATCATTATTATTACTAAAGCGGTGTGCTGGAAAAACCGTTACCATATCGGACAAAATACTTAATGGTATTTCTTCCGGTTTTTTTTACGTTCTGAGTTCAAATTCCGCCGAGGTCGACTTTGGCTTTCATCCTTCCGGCGGCGGTGGTGGTGGTGGTGGTGATGTTTGTGGCAGAGTTGTCTGTAGTAGTAGTAGTAGTAGTAGTGGTTGACTGTGAAGCTGTCGTCTGGGTTCTTCCAATTTTTTTGTATGTTGTCGGCGGCGGTGTCGGCGTCCATGCTCACACATGCACCTGTGTTGCTTCTCCCCCTTCTTTCCCTCCTTCATGAAGCTGTGGGGAAGGCAGGGTAGGGAAATCAACGTCGTAAGCGTTGTCAAGGAGACCAGCGTTCCCTTCGACAACGACTTCATGTCTTGAAGTCGCCATCGTCAAAAACAGAAATGGCTAAGAATGCCGAATGCAAATTTACAAAATCGGGAAACACGCCACACAGGGCAGGTTTCCCGTGCAAAGAATTTGCACAACCGAATGTATTAGTTGTTGCAAATAAAAAAATATAATATTCTTTTATTCTTTTACTATGTTCTTCGATGCAGCTGTGTTCATGCTGTAGTCATATATATATAAGCCATCCCCACTTTTTTTTATATGCATGAATATATGTATGTGTGTGTTTGTTGTTTCTTTGCGTGTGTATATATGTGCGGACCCATGGTTTTGTGTGGGGGCGTATGTATGGTTGTGTATATGTGTGTACGTCTCTCTATATATGTGTTTATGTATGGGTGTGTGTGTATATATATGTGTGTCTGTGTATGTGTGTGTATGTGTGTGTGTTAGTGTTTGTATGTGTGTATGTTTGTAGTTAAGCACTCCCTATATAAACAGTGAATAATAGACTCTAAAATATCAGGTTGTAAACCGCTTCTAAGCCAGAAACTCCAATCACAGTCACCTTCTGCAAAGAACCTAATAACTTATTAAAAAAATACACTAATTGTGAAAATGGATAAGTTAGCAGAAAAAGCGATTTCTATTAATTTTTTTCATATATATATTATATTTTCTTTTCCTTTCCTATACATATATATATATATATATATATATATATATATATATATATATATATTCTGCCTTATTATCTTTTCCTTTCCTATCATTTCTCCACGTGCAGCTAACACAACCCCACCATTTACTGACGTGTATATATAGATATACACATTTATATATGTATATATATATACATACATACATACATACATACATACATACATACATACATACATACATACATACATACATATATATATATATATATGCATACATATATATGTATATACACATACATACATATATATACACATATATATATATATATATATATATATATATATAATATATATATATATATTATATATTGTATAAATGTACGTATATACACATACAATTGCACATATCATTCTTGGGTGGGCGAGCTCAATATTTAATATTTATACATATATATATATATAGAGAGAGAGAAGGAGACAGAGAGAGAGAGAGAAACAAAGAGACAGAGAGGGAAAGAGGGAGAGAGAGAGAAGGAGACAGAGAGAGAGAGAAACAAAGAGACAGAGAGGGAAAGAGGGAGAGAGAGAGAAGGAGACAGAGAGAGAGAGAGAGAGAGAAACAAAGAGACAGAGAGAGAAAGATCGTGACGGGAAGCGAAGCCAAAGTTAATAAACTGGAAAAGAAATGAAAATACAAAATATAGATAAATCACAAACACTAAAAAGATTATTGTCTTGCGGGCGAATAGGACGACAAACAAAAACCCTCGCCCTGCTCCCTCTCTCTCTCTCTCTCTCTATCTCTCTCTCTCTCTCTCTCTCTCTGTCTTTCTCTCTCCCTCTCTTTCTCTCAGATGCACCATTGTTTTCAATCAAATTCTCTACAGTTATGACTAACAGTATTTAATTATATTTCTCTATCTGGCTGGACCTCGAGCAGAATTGTCTTATAGTTAGACAAATATTGTGAAACGGTATATAAACCCGCCTCACATATCAACCATCTTCAGCATCACCTTTAGCGTTATCATCGTCATCGTCATCGATATAATTATTATTGGCTATGCTGTTGTTGATGATAATGATGCTATGCTTACAGTGCTGTGTGTTGTTAAATTTGAGGTGGTAGATTTGCAGATTGGAAGAGAGTCTCGGGATCTTCAGTTCAAATCTCACTAAGATCGATCTTGCCTCTCATCATGATCGAAGAAATATAATACCAGCCAAATACTGGAGTTCGATCTGATCGATTAACCATCTCCATCCAAACTTACTGTCTTGTGTTTAAATTGGATATTACTCTTTTACTTGTTTCAGTCGTTTGACTGTGGCCATGCTGGAGCACCGCCTTTAGTCGAGCAAATCAATCCCAGGACTTATTCTTTTGTAAGCCGAGTACATATTCTATCGGTCTCTTTCACCGAAGTGCTAAGTTACGGGGACGTAAACACACCAGCATCGGTTGTTAAGCAATGTTCGGGGAGACAAACACAGACACACAAACATATACACACGTATACATATACATATATACATACATATATATATATATACCCCACAACCCCACCATTTATTGATTTATATATATATATATATATATATATATACCCCACAACCCCACCATTTATTGATTTATATATATATAATATATATATATATATATATTATATATATATATATATATATATATATATATGTATGTATATATATATACATACATATATATATATATATACATATATATATATACATACATATATATATATATATATATATATACATACATATATATTATATATATACATATATATACATATATATATATATATACATATATATATATATATCATATATATATATACATATATATATTATACATATATATATACATATATACGACGGGCTTCTTTCAGTTTCCGTCTACCAAATCCACTCACAAGGCTTTGGTCGGCCCGAGGCTATAGTAGAAGACACTTGCCCAAAGTGCCACGCAGTGGGACTGAACTCGGAACCATGTAATTCGTAAGTAAGCTTCATACCACGCAACCACTCCTTACTTATCATTACTGTGGTTGTTCTTTAATTTAGAGCAGTTGATAGACAGATTCGGTAAAGTCGTGAACACTTTGCATTCGTATGTATGTAGATATATCACTTTACGTTATAACTTCAAATCAAGCCAAAACCGGTTTAGTTTCCACACTTCTTTAATCGATAAAATATGGTACAAGTATTATAACTCCATTTGCCCAAATTTACAAAGAAAAATCAAGACTTTAAGTTAAATGTTAAAGTAAATATATGTCCACGGGCATATGGCGTAGTGGTTAAGAGCGCAGGCTACTAAATTCCGATTACCAAGATTCCGATTTCGATTGCAGGCAGTGATCTGAATAATAATAATAATATAATAATAATAATAACATCGAAAAATAGCTTAGGAATGAGAACACAGGTTCGAAATTTCCCCAAGACACCTGATGAAGGCTGGTGGGTATACCAGCCGAAACGTTGTGTTAACAACAAATAAGATGAGGACAAATATTCGTCGAATGTAAATAATGTAAATAAAGTAATTATTGTTATACATCTGTACTGAGAGCCACATGCTAAATCGCTTCATAACTTTCATTTATTCTTCACATCGTTCAGCTGTGTCACCTGTTACGTTTCTGTCTTCTTGTGTCGTGTTCCGGAGGAAGCCATGACTTTGGGGAGAATACTAACTCTTCTCTTCTTAACTCTTTAAGAGAGTAAAGTTTGTTTTTGAAAACTTTCGCAAATCAAAAGATAAGAAAGAATACAGAAAAAGAATATTGATACTCGATGCATTAAGTGTAGCGAAAGAGCAATGTAGCGACTTCAAATATCGATTTCAAATTTTGGTACAAGGCCAGCAATTTTGAGGGCGGGTGCTGTTCGATTATATAGACCCCAGTACTCAACTGGTACAAATTTTCTCATACCAGCACGGGAATCAAACATTGGACAAGGATGATGATGATGATGATGATGATGATGATGATGATGATGATGATGATGATAATAATAAATCCAGACAATTTTTTGAAAAATAACTTTTATTAACCAACTTGTCATCTTCTATTGAAAAAACGGAACAGCTGTATAGATGTAAACACAATATTTTTTCTTCCTTTCTTCCTTCTTTCCTTCTCTTTTCCGTTGATACACCTTTCAGATACACAGGCACACACACACAGACACGCACACATACACTCACACACAAATACACACTCTCTCTCTCACTGGACAATGATGATGACGATGATAATAAAACTGGACAATATTTTTTAAAATAACTTTTATCAAAGCAAGACCCCTCTTAGAGCTGCCACCTGGTTTTGCCCTTTTTAAAGGCCAAAAATCAACTCATCACTTTCTGTTGAAAGAACGGACCAGCTGTATAGATGCAAACAGTTTTTCTTCTTTATCTCTTCCTTCTTTCTTTCCTTCTCTTTTCCATTGACACTCCTTTCAGATACACAGGCACACGCACACATACACACACATATACGAACACATAAAAACACACACTCGTTCTCTCACTTTCTCCCCACTCCTCACCCTCTTTTACTATCCTAGATTTCTCTCCACACCTACACACTCAATAATACTATAAAAAGAGACGAATCTCTTCAAAGAATTCAAATCTGAAGAATCTACTAGAGTAGATGCAAGCGCTATTTTATGATTTATAAAAACGTGACATATTAATAAAAATCTGTAAATGTATAACCATCCAGATTTCTGAATACCTTATTTTTTCTAATATATGATACCTGTACATTACCTCCAACCCTTCTAATATATATATATTATATATATATATATATATATATATATATATAGTTAATCCAAACAAGAAAGCACAAAAAAAACAACAACGCGAGGATGTGGAACAAATATAATATTATTGGACGCTCAGGAAAGAAGGAAAGGAGGGTTTAACGCTTAGAGCGGAGCTCTTCGTCGGAAACATAGGAGAAGGAAAGATCCAGAGAAGGGAAGACAGAGGAAAAAATCGCCAACGGTACACACGAGGTCACATTATATATATATATATATATATAAAGAGGTGAGGGCCGAAATCCTTCAAAGGGATGTCAAACATCCAAGTCCGCCGGTACAGTCAAAGTAAAGAATATGTATACAGATATATATTCAGTATTTGCAAAACCAGTGAATGAAGTATAAGGAAAGGGGAAAAATTGTAGGTGTAAATGATCTTTAATTCATAATCCTGGTGGGTACAGAACCAATATACATTCTGCAAATTGTTTCGGAGTTTAATTAATTTTCTTTGTTTCTACAATCACAAAGGGATTTCTCACCCCTATCTGCACCTTCAACAATTGAATTATCATTAAGTGAAAGACTATTACCTCCACTGTTATTGAAACTTATATTAGAAATAGAAATCAAACCATTCAAACTGTTTTGTATAATATATACAACAAAACCACCATAGGCTAAGGAACCAAGAACTCCATAAACAAGTTTCACCCTACAAAAACTAGAATCTCAATGAAGGGCAACTTAGAAACCACGTGAAGACAAGAAATAAAAGATTCACAGTCAACACCACACGCATATATACAGACCCATCAGATGTATGCATCCCATTTTCAGCAACCTAACTGATATTATAAGGGCAGTGCCATTTGTGTCAACAGCCTTAGATGTCTTAATACCACCCAGTCATCGGTCGGTTTATCCTGGTTTCTCTATAGTTATAATAAGACAGCCCTGAAGGTTATCGAACCATAATGAAACTATTAGTCGCTGTAACATATTGAATATTCCATTTTTAACAAATCTTTAAATCTTTACAGAATCCTCTTCTTCGTAAAGACTGTAGCACGTAGTTCATTATTCTCTCTCTCTCACACACACACACACATACAGTCTCTCCACAGACACTTGTGTGTGTGTGTACACATGTACGTGTAAATTTGTGATTTGTGTACGTGTGTGTTTACTGCTCACATTTCTTTTAATTTATTCTATTTAATTGTTTTTCAAAGTTTCCAGTATTGTACTTGATTCTTTCTTCGCGTTATATCACTTATTTCTTCCGACTCCACCCAGCTTCCTTAATTCTTCATAGCTAATTTGTTTTTTGTTTTCTTTCTATCATTATTAACAATCCATTTATTCAGCTCGACTAGCGAGCATTTCGTCTCTAGCCTTCGAAGATCTCTGCCCGAAACATTAAACTTCTCTCATTTTCTTAAAGCAAAATAGTTCGTGTTACATTGTGAATCTTACGTTTCTTCTGTTCGAAATCTTTATTTTCCTTATTGTTAATTTCCAAATGTTATCGGTCTGACAATGCTAGCCACTGGCATTCTATTCGTATTGTTACTCATTCGAACTGTATTGAGAATTCATCTGCATTTTCTCCTATTTTACGTTTTTAAATGTTCTATTGTTACATTTAGATTTATTATATTTTATTATATTTATATTGAATATCCTTATTTTATCTTTTATTCCATAATAACGATGCCAAGGATGAATGTTGTTAAACTCTAATAAAGCCTGCAGGACAAGGAAGACATCATAAAATCGTCCTTCAACCGAACAATGGAAAGGACATTTGACGAAATGGCAGGACAGCACGGTTGGGAAAAATAATCCGCAATAAAGAAAAGAAACAGATCACCTAAAGTCAGAACTTAAATCAAAGAAATCTCGGACTTTGGCGTTGGTCAAAATCAAATCTCATTCATGCCGAGATTATTTCACTGTAGTTGGAATGCTGTGGAACAAACAAGAAAATACTGAAATAAGTTATAATGGTATTTACTTTAAGCTTAAAATGAAACCTGAATGTGTACCACATAAGCCGCTGCTATTGTCTAAATTCGAAAACAACATATTCAGACCAATTGTCGTAAATAATTATTGTAAGTGTTACGAACCAGAAAAAGATTCACAAACTCGTGACTAAAATAAAAGTGCCATGTCAAAACTATGATAATTGTACCTTAATGAACACGTAAGAGATTTACCCGTCAAGTACATCACTAATTAAAATGTAAAAATGTGATTTAGCATTTTCAGCTTATAACCAAAAGGTACTTGGACATTTTCTGTTGATCACTTGGAAAATGTAACGAAATATACAATTCCCCTGGATATCCAATAGAGACTGTGGATAGTTGATAGGTAGGATGATAAACACGTAGGAAATGAGGGGTTTGAAACGAATAATTAGGAATATGTTCTGTTTGTGGTCAGAGCTCACAACTATGGAATAGCTTGGTTCACTCAGCTCTAAATAGGTAGTACAGATACCACACTTCTCTGAATAGTCATACTAAAGTATTTGACAAGGACTGCACTAGTAAAGAGTGGAGGCACATGGCCTAGTGGTTAGAGCAGTGGACTCGCAGTCGAGGGATCACGGGTTCGAATCTCAGAGTGGGCGATGAGTGCGTTTATGAGCGAAACACCTAAGCTCCACGCGGCTCTGGCAGAAAGTAATGGCGAACTTCTTCTGATTCTTTCTCCACAACTTTCTTTCACTCTTTCCTCCTGCATCTTGCAGTTCAGCTGCGACGGATCGGCATCCCGTCTAGGTGGGGAACCTATACACCAAGGAAACCGGGAATCCGGCCCTTATAGAGCCAGGCGTGGCTCGAGAAGGAACAAACGCTAGTAAAATGGATGCAACTATATTTAATGCAGTAAATTTATGCTTAATTAAAATTACACATAATGAGAAGACACTATCATTATCTTTAATTCTGGTTTTAAAAAATGATAGAGATGGCGTCACGCAAAGATCTTTGTTCTTAGCACAACATTTACACATGGATGTTGAAGACTCATTCACTTTCACATTTGTTTCGCTCATAAACACACACACACACATCGCCCGGTATGAGATTCGATCCCCGCTGCTCTAACCACTAGGTCATGTGCCTCCACTCTTTACTAGCATAGTTATACTTTATAACCAGTCATGAATGAAGTCTTTGTCTAAAGCATTCGACTGCAAGAAACAGCAACCAATATTTTCTTGAATCAGAGCTTGTTATTCTATATGAAAGGATATGTGAATTTCTATTAAATCACGCAGCCTAAGGTATACAATGCCTAAAATAAGACAGAAAGAATCATACTAGAAGGCTTTTAATCGTGGGTCAAATCAGCTGGAGTCAACCTGTGGCTAAACATTGCTGGCTCGAAGTCTGATTGTGACACAAGGCCAGCGATTTCGAAAGAGAGTGAAGTTAGTTGTTGATACCATCTACTCTAGCTCTTGACTAGCACCTTATCTTATCGGCTCTGAAGGATTTAAATGCAAATTTGGTCTCGGCGGGATTTGAACTCAAAACGAAATGTGCCTAAATAACTATAGCAAAAGCTTTTTTCCGATACTCTAATGATTCTGCAAGATCACCATCCTTGTGCTAACATCAAAATAATTATTAGACGGTTATTTAATATGTTAGAAATAAATAAAGTAAAGCTTCCATTTAAGGTAAAGTTTACCCAAATTTACGTAAGAAGCCATTCACTCAGTAAACATTTGGGTGACTTCAGCTCTTTATAATTTCTTTGTTGCCCACAAGGGGCTACACACAGAGGAGACAAACAAGGACAGACAAACGGATTAAGTCGATTATAACGATCCCAGTGCTTAACTGGTACTTATTTAATCGACCCCGAAAAGAATGAAAGGCAAAGTTGACCTCAGCGGAATTTGAACTCAGAACGTAAAGACAAACAAAATACCTATTTCTTTACTACCCACAAGGGGCTAAACACAGAGAGGACAAAGAAGGACAGACAAACGGATTAAGTCGATTATATCGACCCCAGTGCGTAACTGGCACTTATTTAATCGACCCCGAAAAGAATGAAAGGCAAAGTTGACCTCGGCGGAATTTGAACTCAGAACCTAAAGACAAACAAAATACCTATTCCTTTACTACCCACAAGGGGCTAAACACAGAGAGGACAAAGAAGGACAGACAAACAGATTAAGTCGATTATATCGACCCCAGTACGTAACTGGTACTTAATTTATCGACCCCAAAAGAATGAAAGGCAAAGTCGACCTCGGCAGAATTTGAACTCAGAACGTAGCCGCAGACGAAATACGGCTACGCATTTCGCCCGGCGTGCTAACGTTTCTGCCAGCTCGCCGCCTTTATTTGAGGTCTTTATAGCGTTGAATTTCTAAACAACGTTTTTACTGATATCCATAATAAATATACTGAAATACAATATATGATACTATTATCATGGATGTAGATTACGCCATGATATATTGTTTAGTTAAGCCAATGCTGACAGAACAGTGCTACGACCAAAGGTATGCCGGTCATCACAATCTTCTACTTTTATAGGCAGGTATTAATCACATTTTATTGAGCACATATTATCGGTTGTGTTATTTCTATTTTCAAGAACGTACAGTGTAATTTGACGGGTATTTAACCGCTGCTTATTGTAATATAAGCTTCACGTTGAGATTATCTCCTTATCTCAACATTAAAATATTGCATATGCTTGATTGTTTCATTTGTTATTCACTGAAATAGAAATTAACTAGTGGCCAAATATCAGAGTTGGAGTAGCTTACATTCTCTCATATAAAAACACAAAATTGCATGTATTTGTAATTTCTAAAACTAACGCTAATTTACATGTTTTCAAAATTTTCTACTTGTTATAACTAAACTAACATTAATTATTAACGCAATTTCCTTTTTAAAACTCATTCTGATAAATTAACATAAACATAATTCCCTTCAATAGCGGCAGAAAAATGGGATCTTTTCGGTTTGCACGGTAGTTTTTTAACATAATTTCCACGTAACTAAACACTTTTAAACTTCGTATACTGGTAGAATGTGTTTATAAAACATCTCTTTTTCTTGGCTTTATTGAGAAAATTCTATAGTTTGTTTTTTTCTTCAATTTCTGCAATTTCAACCAATCAATGACGTCTATTGAGGTGAAAACATTCTGTGCCGTATGAATATGTCCCTCGTTTAAGAAACAGATTGGGTTTATTTACATTTCTGAAGAAAAAAGATCCCCCCTAACCCTAACCCTAAAACAGATTGAAATTCAATAGATCGATACTAGGGTCATAATTATGGGTGACAATTTCATATGACACCGCTAGAAAAATCTGCCGTTCAAACCGAAAGAATCCGAAAAATGAAACTACTTTAACATCTAAATGTTGAGAATATTGACATAACAAACGAAACTATCAGAGTCCTGTAGAACTTATTATAAAGCATCCCTATAACGTTGCTTCAAACAGACAATAAATTTCATAAATGTCTCAACGTATTTGTTTCTACATTTAAGGCAGCTTCACTTAAAACTGAGATATAAAATGAAAGGACTCAAAACGTTATATTTTACTGCCATGACGCCAAAAGTTAGATATATATATTCCTTTATTGCCCACAAGGGGCTAAACATAGAGGAGACAAACAAGGACAGACAAAGTGATTAAGTCGATTACATCGACTCTAGTGCGTATCTGGTACTTTATTTATTGACCCCGAAGGGATGAAAGGCAAAGTTGACCTCAGCGGAATTTGAACTCAGAACGTAACCGCAGACGAAATACCTATTTCTTTACTACCCACAAGGGGCTAAACACAGAGAGGACAAACAAGGACAGACAAACGGATTAAGTCGATTATATCGACCCCAGTGCGTAACTGGCACTTATTTAATCGATCCCGAAAGGATGAAAGGCAATGTCGACCTCGGCGGAATTTGAACTCAGAACGTAACGGCAGCCGAAATACTGCTAAGCATTCCGGCCGCCGTGCAAACGATTCTGCCAGCTCGCCGCCTTATGATGACAAAAGTTAGATATAATATATATAAGACTGAGTATTGTATAACTTGTCGAGTGCAAACTCACTTGTTATCGAGCATATATCACTCTGATGATTTAATTCGATATGGAAAACTTTGAAATTTTTTCTCAAACGATTGTTTTATCGCGTTGGATATAGAAATATGTTTTTTCGGTATGTTTGTTCTGAATAATTATATATTTAATTCTATGTGGCTGATGTCATTACACAAATGGATGCAGGTGGATTCTATCTTTTCTACATAACCTGATGAAAGATATAATTCTCTCGAAACACAACTTACTGCAACGAACGATATTCTACAAATTACGACCGCATTTATTTCCTGTATATCGAGCATCAGTTCAACTATCATTAGGTATTTGTTTACTAGACTTAAGATCGTACACTCGGATATTTTGTAACATATATGAATAGTTAAGCGTAGGAGTGTCTGTGTGGTAATTAGCTTGCTTACCAACCACATGGTTCCGGGTTCAGTCCCACTGCGTGGCATCTTGGGCAAGTATCTTCTACTATAGCCTCGGGCCGACCAAAGCCTTCTGAGTGGATTTGGTAGACGGAAACTGAAAGAAGCCCGTCGTATATATATGTATGTGTGTGTATGTTTGTGTGTCTGTGTTTGTACCCCTAACATCACTTGACAACCGGTGCTGGTGTGTTTACGTCCCCGTAACTTAGCGGTTCGGCAAAAGAGACCGATAGAATAAGTACTAGGCTTACAAGGAATAAGTCCTGACTGAAACAAGTAAAAGAGAATATAAAAGAAAAGTTATTGGGGACTTCGTGACAAATACCTCAGTATGATTAATTCTGTGGAGAAACGTGTTTAGGAAACGTGATTAGGAGTTAAGGTGTTGCACTCTAGATTGTAAAATTGCTATTTCGATCCCTGGCCGGGTGATGTGCTATGTTCTAAAGTAAAACGCTTCTTTTCATGCTTCTCTTTTCCACTAAGCCAGCAAAAGAGAATAAGCCAGCGACGGACCGACTTCTATCTGTAGCGAATATCTTGCCCACACCCAGCATGGGTAATACATACGCTACTGAATCGAGAAATGCGGCCTTTTGAAGCCTAACGCTCGGTATGTACTTTGATCTTTTTTTTTTTTTAATTCTATAATGTACGAAAATCTTCATATACTGCGTGTGTGTGTGAATGGAAATAAGTGGTTACGTTACACTGAGTTAATTGTTAATTTACTAATTTCACTTCCTTCTTTCACTTAACGAGAGGAAAATTAAGAAAAAATATTCTTGAATCTAACGAATACTTTAGTGAATCCCGTAAAGATATTTATGTGAACAATTGAACCCTAAACTCATTTTGTAGCAAACATTAAATATATGTGATTTATCCTTAATAACAGTGACTGGAAATTTCATGATTATTTTGAAAACTGTAATTATTTTGTGGAGGCGCAATGGCCCAGTGGTTCAGGCAGCGGACTCGCGGTTTCGATTCCCAGACCGGGCGTTGTGTTTATTGAGCGAAAACACGTAAAGCTCCACGAGGCTCCGGCAGGGGATGGGGCGAACTCTGCTGTACCCTTTCGCCACAACTTTCTCTCACACTTTCTTCCTGTTTCTGTTGTACCCGTATTTTAAAGGGCTACCCTTGTCACACTCTGTGTCACGCTGAATCTCCCCCGAGAACTACGTTAAGGGTAGACGTGTCTGTGGAGTGCTCAGCCACTTGCACGTAAATTTCACGAGCAGGCTGTTCAGTTGATAGGATCAACTGGAACCCTCATCGTTGTAACCGACGGAGTGCCAAGTATAATTGTTGGAAGTTTATGGAAAACCATGAAATATATTTCTCATGAAAATGTATTTTTTCTAAATCTTTTGATTTTTTTTTAGGTCAATGCTTCTCAACCTGACTCCACATATTGCTTAGGGGTCCGTATAAGATTTTGTTATTCAAATTTATATGCAATTAACTAGCTATACTTCTACAATGCACAAAATATTAAAGCCGTTTTTTATACAATTCCTAGGAATATTTAATCATAAAAATATAATACTAGACATCGAACGGTTATGGGAATCCCAACCCTTGAGTAAAACAGAAATCAGAGGGGTCCATAGGCAAAACATGGTCGAGGAACACTACTTTAGGTGGTGTAAATTCACTTATCAGTAACCTGATAGAATAGGTTATTCCTTGAGGATCCGTTGTGGAAGAGGTTTCTATCTTCATTTGGAAATTCCATCGCAGGGCTCCAAACAACAATAATGGTGAAACATACGTGGGAACTTGAAGATCAAATAAACCTGTGTTTGTGCTTCGTTTTTTTTTTCTTGCTTTTCTTTTGTAGCTCATAACTGGTAACACTACTCAGCATGGTCGTTAATAAACAACTAAACTGAAAGCAGACTGGATTGTGATGTGTTGCTCTGAACATAACCGTAGCAATTGTACGTTTGCTTGTACACATAAACGCTTTCTCCTTTATACGAATTACTGGAGAAGCAATACGAGAAGAAAACATTTGAAAACTGTTGTTTATTACACACTTGTCACTAATTCTGTTCTGAAAGCTGTTATTGATTATTTATATTTTGTCATCAAGTATTAAACAGTATTAATATGGGAATAAATCAAAGCTTTTATCTTTAATATTATTCTGTTCTGACACGGCTGTATTGATAAAGCTTTAACAACACTTAATACATTGTATTACATCCTTATCTTCACATCAGAGAAAATTGCATATGGCTAGACTTGAAAGCCAACATTCGTCCGTTCCACTGAACTAAAAATTCTATGTGTGTGTATGTGTGTGTATGTATGCATGTATCTTTAGTTGTCTCAGTCATTAAACTGCGGCCATGCTGGGGCAC
This sequence comes from Octopus sinensis, assembly GCF_006345805.1. Classification (NCBI taxonomy): domain Eukaryota; kingdom Metazoa; phylum Mollusca; class Cephalopoda; order Octopoda; family Octopodidae; genus Octopus; species Octopus sinensis. The sequence continues at coordinate 30,689,659 of NC_042998.1, forward strand.
CGTCTTCAAGAATTTTAGTTGAACGAATCGACCCCAGTACTGTATTTTTTTAAAACCTAGTAGTTAGTTATTCTGTCGGTCTTTTTACCGAACCGCTATATCTAAACACACCAACACTGCTACCAAACAGTAGTGGGGGACAAACTTTGACACTAAGAGACACATGCGCGCGCATTTATATATATATATATTATATATATATATATATATATATATATATGACAGTCTTCTTTCAGTTTCCATATTTCTTTATTGCCCGCAATAGAGTGGACAAACGAGGACAGATAAACGGATTAAGTCGATTACATCGTCCCCAGTGCGTAACTGGTACTTAATTTATCGACCCCGAAAGGATGAAAGGCAAAGTCGACCTCGGTGGAATTTGAACTCTGAACGTAACGGCAAACGAAATACCTAAGGGGCTAAACACAGAGAGGACAAATAAGGACAGACAAAAGGATTAAGTCGATTACATCGACCCCAGTGCGTAACTGGTACTTAATTTATCGACCCCGAAAGGATGAAAGGCAAAGCCGAGCTCGGCGGAATTTGAACTCAGAACGTAACGGCAGACGAAATACGGTTACGCATTTCACCCGGCGTGCTAACAATTCTGCCACCTCGCCGCCTTGTTTCCGTGTGCCAAATCCACTCACAAAGCTTTGGTTGGCCTCAGGGAATAGCAAAAGACATTTACCCAAAGTCCACGCATTGAGACTGAACTGGGAATCATGTGGGTGTAAATCAAACTTCTTTCCATACAGCCACGCCTCCAACTGTATGTATATGTGCATGTATGTATATCTTGCTATTATTCCTTAGACAATTCCCTCATTTATTAGTCAATTATCTTATGAATATTACGAATGATAAATGTGTTGTATCAATAACATAAAATTTCTTTGATTTCATTTTATAATTTATCCATTAATAGTCACACAAATAATAAATATGTTGCGTGTATAATAGGTTACGTTTTTGATTTCGTTCTAGAGTTAAACTGTTATGTGCGTAGGCCGCAGTATTATGTGAATATAGCCATGCAACAAATAAAAAATAAAAACAATAACGATTTTAACTACATTTTCTAAGCATAATACCAACATTTGCAAAGGCTCGACAGAATATTATGGCTGTGTTTCAGTACATTTTTATTGTTTGGCCTTTGTCTTGCGAGGAATTAATTTTTGAACTGGAAAAAAAAAGGAATCCAATAAATTTTCTTTTTGAAAAAATAGCTGTTTTTCAGCTGTTTTTAGCTTCGTTGGGATTTGAACTTATATTGCTTGTAAAAGAAAAAAGTTGGAACTATGTAGGGAAGCCTACGTTTTTTTTTTTTTTTGTGTGTGTATTTCTTACTAATTTATCTCGACCGAAATGTCGGTGGAGATAATTAGAGAAAATTGCTCCCTGGAAGAGGGTGATACTTTGGAGGCTAACCACCCTCAAAAAAATGTTTGGTATCGCTTTCATACTATCATTTTCTTTCACTTAACAATTCATTTTTCATAAATTTTAATTATAATGTTCTATGTCCCCATGTCTTTTGGTGTCCCCCTCTGTGTCGCCCCTAGTGGGCAATAAAGAATCACCACCCTCAAAAAAATGTTACCAAAGGCTTCGCAGCAGTCACCACTGTACAAACTGAAAGGGAAAGAGAAGAAAGGAGGGACCCCCTCACGAGACGTGAGGTCGGCCCCTACAACGCCTACGAAAAGTAAGTAGAACTGTTATTTGTCTTTAAACTGTCAATACTTAAACTTGGTTGCTTAAATGTGCGTGGTCTGAGCTCGAAGTGGAAGTAAGCATGTTTCCTCGACGACCTCCCGAATAGCTATGAGAAACTAATGTCTCTTGGCCAGACCAGAGATGGATGGAGTGTAGTAGTCCTGGTCCGAAAAGGTTTGGCTCTGTAGACAAGTACAGTCTTTGTGGACCCTGAAGGTGGGCTGGTTGTCCTTGATGTGATTGATATACAACAGTAAGGCCTTCAGGTTGGTCGGTATTTATGCACCTTGAGCAAGTAGGCAGCAAACTGATGTCTATCGGCGCCTAGAGAACATTTTCGTGATATTACTTATGTTAGGAGACTATAATATCCTGGATGCATGTCTGGATAGCTGTGGCTCGACTGGTAAGAGTGTTAACTCATGCTTCATTGATCTGCTTAAGCGTTTTCAGCTAGCAGATCGTCACTTGAGCACCCGAGCGTCCCAGTGTGGACCTGGATGAATGGCGACGGTCTTACATAGAGAGGACATTTATAAGAAGTAGCGGTAAGTTTAGCTTTAGCTGTCCACAGTTTGTTCAAATCGCCTACACTGACCATAAAATGGTTAAATGTAAACTGATCATAGATAGTACCTATAGACAGGGATCCGGCTACTGGAAGCTGAACAAGTCTACTGTGGCTTGTGGGGCATACCCTGACTGGATTAAAGAATTAGTCAAAAGGGCATTAACCGGCACCGTGACGAACAACCAGTGGTGGTTTGCTCTAAAAGGAGTCATACGTTTTGAGTCTATTAGATTTAGCCGTCAGCTAAGTTTAGATAAGGCTAGGACAGAAGGGAACCTACTTAAGGCTTTAGAAGAGGCGTTGAGATTGGGCTCTGCATCCCAAATTTTGGCCTCGAGAACGGCCTTGAAACGTCACCACAATGCCAAACATGAGGGGTGCAGGGTTCGAACTTAAGTACGTGCATTGGGCCGCGAGAGAATTGATGTTGCCGGGTGGGCCCGTACGGTAGAGACCCAGCGTGGAAACGATGCCATACTTAGGTCTTTGATTGACGAAAAAGGACAGGATGTGTAAGACACTTGAGCACTTCGCCGAGTTGTTCGGGAGGAGCGGGACGCTAGACCACGGTGAGGCCCTACGGGACTTCCTGGCTGATGGCCCGCGTCTCTCGGCACGAGAGGCTGAGTGCTGTGATGGGCCGATCACAGCTGTGGAAGTGATCGAGGCGCTATCCGAGTGCCCCAGGGACAAGTCGCCGGGTCGTGATGGTCTACCCTATGAATTTTACAAAAGTATGCCAGACTTGTTCGGACACCTACTGGCCAGTGTCTACACCAACTGGCAGCAGAATGGAAGAATTCCAAGATCTGCGAGCCGTGGAAGGGGCTTGATCAGAAAGGACCCGAGCAAGGGGGATATCATAAGTAATTTTCAGCCCATAACTCTGCTAAATACAGAGTTAAAGACTTTGGTCAAGGTGTTGGCAAAAAGGTTGGCGTGTGTCATAGAGAGACTTCTCGAGGAGGTGCAAACTTGCGCTATCCTGGACAGGTCAATTCACCACAATCTCCATCTTATACGCTACTCCTTAGAGAGGGTTGGGAACATTTCTGGTAAAAGGTGGGGCACTGGTACATTTAGACCAGTCTAAAGCATATGATAGGGTCGACCATCGGTACCTGGGGGCGGTCCTCGGGGCCAGGTTGGGCCCGACTTTCCATAAAGCGACATCGAGTCTATCGTCCGAGTGAACGGGTTTTTTTTTCAAAGCCGTTCAAGATTGAACGCTCAGTTCGCCAGAGATGTCTCCTTGTCACTACTTTTGTTTGTGTTGGTTCTTGAGCCATTGCTGCAGAAGTTGGAGGCTTTAGGGGGTGTGACGCATGATCTGTGGTGTGGAAGAGGAGCTACTGCGTATGCGGATGATATCTCCATCATCGTGTCCGAAGAAGGACACCTTTCTTATGTGGAAAACGCCATCAAAAGATACGAGGCGGTGGCAGGAGCAAAGGCTAACCATTACAAGTCAATTGATATGCAACTCGGCACCTGGATGGGCAAGTCGATCGTCCAATAACGTTGTTGTACGTTGGACGGAAGGTCCGGTTAAGTGCTAGGGGTTTGGTTCGGTCCAGATCTCCAGATAGAGTAGAATTGGGGCGAGGTCACGAGCAAGGTAACTGCCCTAACCTAGACCTGGTTTGGGCGAGCGTTGTCTTTGCTGGGGAGGGCGGAGGTGGCGCAGATATTCATAGCATCTGTCATCACCTACCGCCTGACTGTTGTGCCTTGCACCGATTTGTGGATGAACAAATTGGAGAGAATGCTTTTCCGCTTTTTGTGGAGGGGAGGAAAGCCACTTGTGGTGCGCTCTGTCTGCTGCCAGAAACCGCTAAAGGGTGGGCTAGGGATGCCTTGCCTGAGGATGCGAAAATTCGCATTAAGGTTGAGGCATCTCTGGCTTTACCTTGATAGGGAGCAGGTGTGGTTACAGCACGTAAGGTGTTATCTTCCACAGTTGACATCCTTAAGGGATATTGGTCCATTGATCAAACGAAGACCTAGGCTGGAGGACTGGCAATTGGAACGCTGTCAGGTACTCCAGCTACTCTCTCGGGTGGGCAATACCGGCAACAGGTGTTCCACTGCGGATTTCTATAGCGGTTTAGTGCAATTTATGTCAGACGATGTCCTCGGGGAGGCCCTGCGATTCGATGGAAGTTACTTGATCAATATGTTCAGGAGAACTTTCGGGCCGGGGTAACTGGATAATTACCAGAAATCCCTGGCTTGGCAGTGTTACCGTTCAGCTTTGCCTGTTCGAGACAGGCTGTCAAGGCACGGAAGTGCCGTCTCGCCGACACGCTCGAGGTGCGAGCGGGACAGAGAAACTGTCTTGCACGCCTTCGTGGAGTGTCCGGAATTATTGGGACTGATAGCTTTTGTCGTGCACTGTTGTCTGCGTTAGGAGTACAGCTATCGGCTCAGTCTGTCATCAAGATTGTACCGCCTCCTTTCCTTAACAGGGAAAAGGAAAGCTAGTTTTTTTTCCGCGTAGTAGCCATACTGAAAGAAACAGTATGGCAGATGCGTGTAAGAGGAATAGTGACAGGTTCCTTCGTCTCCGGTCAGGGGTTGGTTAACTTCTTTAGTTACCACCTCGATAGTAAGATCAGGCTATGGAAGTAAGCAGTGAACGTACTGCGAGTGACTGGAACCAGGTAAGTGGAGCCAGAGGAAAGAGTAAAGGTTCGAACCTGGCGGTTGGATGCCTTTCTTTCAGGTATACACATTGCAAAATTTGCAATGATTATCATATTTAATTTGAAATATATATAACTTTTAGCCGGATAACATTTGTATATATCATCATCCGCAACTTTTCTTTCGTGGCAAAGCAACTTCTTCAGCCTCTGTGTTTGTCTGTCCTTGTTTATCCCATCTATGTAAGGCTTCTATAACCAATTTCATGAAATAAAAAAGCTTGGTTTCCAACCCCATGGTTCCGAGTTCAGTACCAATGCGTGGCAACTTGGGCAAGTTTCTTCTACTAGAGCCTCAGGCCGACGAAAGCCTTGTGACTGGATTTGGTAGACGGAAACTGAAAGAAGCCCGCTGCGTATCTATCTATATATATGTGTGTGTGCGTGTGTGTGTGTGTGTGTGTATTTGTGTGCCCGTGTTTGTGCCCCCAGCACATCGCTTGACAACCGATGTTGGTGTGTTTACATCCGCGTAACTTTGTCGTTCGGCAAAAAGAGAACCGATAGAATAAGTACTAGGCTTACAAGGAATAAGTCCTCGGGTCGATTTGTTCGATTAAAAGCGGTGCTCCAGCATGGCCGCACTCAAGATGACTGAAGAAATCAGTAAAATAATTTTTAAAAAAAGAAAAAGAATGTGTGTGTGTGTACTCGCGGACGCTTACGTATCCAAGATGTATTTTTGTTAGCCTTCACTGCGATATTCTTCGTTCGTAATCTTTATATATAAAAGTAAGGTTGTGTGCTGTCTGTCTCCTACGATTTAGATTCCTAACTACTCCCATATTTTAACCATATTTTAACCAAAACCGGGTATCTTATAGTCGTGGTTCATATCGAGCCCTTCTGGGTATTAGCGCGCGTCTACGATGAGTCTACGATTAAAAAAAAATTTACCATCAATTTTTCCCATTTCTAATGCATTTTTGGCATATATAAGGGAAGTAACTCTCTAAAAGTTTATTATTAAATCTCAGAACGTAAAAAGCTACAGTAACACCCCCCCCCTTTGTGGTTAACGATATTGAGATGGCTATTATACTTTACATCTCTAAATATGCTTATATAGTTATTTCCCCTTACAAACCCGAGCAACGCCGGGCGATACTGCTAGTTGTTTATATATAAAAGTATACGACAACGACTGTTATTACATCTATTATTGCGAAAATAGTCCTTCCCGAATTTCTACTGTTATGTGGCCTTTCAACTAGTCTTTTCTTTTTTTTTTTGTTTACAAAAATACTGAAATTCGAAACTCGCAGCTTCTCTTAAGGAGAAAACAATGTTGTACAAACAGTAAAAAAAAAGGTAATTGGAGGAAATTAATAGTGTAAAATGAGAAGCATTGACGTGTATTTGAACTACTTAATGAATTTTAGAGTATCTGTCCGTGAAGTAAAAAAAAGCCAAAACAAAATAATTGAGTTCGTTAGATTAGGTTGCCGTGGGAATTCGAAAGAAATGCTTCAAACCATACCTCGGTGATTCTAAAAATGTTAACTTAATTTCAAACATTTATTAAGAATGAAATAAAAGGCGAAAGGATTTTTTTTCTCTTTTTATTCTATAAAAATGATGTCTATATTTGGCCTGAAGCTATTAATTATAGAGGAGAAGCAGTCGGTTTAATAAAGCGTAGCATCTGGCTCTCCCTAGCCACTACGTAGACACATCATTTACAAGAAATAGCAGTCAAAATTCCCCCTCTCCTATTTCACCTTATTGCTTGCAAATGGGAATAATAATAATAATAATAATAATAATAAGGAAGGGGATAAGTCGATTATATCGACCCCAATGTGTCACTGGTACTTAACCTATAGACCCCGAAGGGATGAATGACAGAGTCGTCCTCGATGTAATTTGAACTCAGAACGTAAAGTCGGACGAAATGCCTATTTCGTTATTGCCCACAAGGAGCTAAACACAGAGGGGACAAACAAGGACAGACAAACGGATGAAGTCGATTACATCGACCCCAGTGCTTAACTGGTACTTAATTTATCGACCCCGAAAGGATGAAAGGCAAAGTCGACCTCGGCGGAATTTGAACTCAGAACGTAAAGTCGGACGAAATGCCGCGAAGCATTTTGTTCGACGTGCAAATAATAGTCTTTTAAATATGAAAAACATTTAATTTTTAGATTTGCACTCTGAAGCACGGGTGGAAAACTTACTAGTTAGAGTGAGAGCACCTCAGGGTTGTGCTGGCTCTTGCTGCTTCCTCCCTTGTTTTTGAGTTACGCTTTAGTAAAATAAACAAGGCCAATAATTACAGTCAATTTTTCAATCCGAAGCAAGTACTTTTTTTCTAAACTCCCAAAGTTTTCCCAGAAGAGAACTTGCTCCTAGGAGAAAGTTAAATATCTGTTCACAAAAAGTAACCATAGTAATGCTGATTCCATACAACTGAATTATTTTTTTTTCTAAAATGATTTATTTGAAATAAAATCTGAAATAAGGAGAAGACGCATAAATGCATGTTTTTTGCAGCTTTCTTGATAAATGTGTCACACTACACAGATGATCGTTCAATTCTGTCAGACTTTGTACCAGAACAAATATCATGATAACGTCGATATTATGCATGCAGATGATACCGCAGTCATGCAGCCTCATTTTCACTGATGTAATTAAGAGTATAGGTCTAACACAAAATATTAATAAATATTTTGTATCAACAAATATCGAACCAGTAGAAACCAGGTCCAGCTACTTGGGTTCTTGAATATCGGGTGGGGAACGAACGCAGATATTGTGAAGAGGGCCAGATCGACCCTGAAAGGATGAAAGGCAAAGTCAACCTCGGCGGAATTTGAACTCAGAACGTAGCGGCAGACGAAATACCTATTTCTTTACTACTCACAAGGGGCTAAACACAGAGGGGACAAACAAGGACAGACAAACGGATTAAGTCGATTAAGTGCGTAACTGGTACTTATTTAATCGACCCCGAAAGAATGAAAGGCAAAGTCGACCTCGGCGGAATTTGAACTCAGAACGTAACGGCAGACGAAATACGGCATTTCGCCCGGCCTGCTAACGTTTCTGCCAGCTCGCCGCCTTACCGTGAACGCATACAGCAATGCTTATAGTTTGTACTATCTTGTTATGGTTAACACATAAACTGTGTTTATGTGAATTTTTGGTAAATGATGCTATCTCTTTGAATTAGAATTTCACTGGATTCTATTTACATTTACAAAGTATTTAGTGTGTCTCGTAAATTTCAGATTTCAACTTCCCATGATACAGACCTACTTATTGCGCCATCTGTTTGTGTATCGAATTTTTATCGCTCGATCAGCGACCTAGACGCCGACCCAATGACCTTTCTGACCTCTCTATTTTATTGCTTTATAATGGACTTAAATTTAAAGAAAAATTGATGTTATTTCATGCAATTTGATCGATCGTTCAGTCATTTATTATTGGCTTCGGATATTTCCCCATCATCTGCGCATGAATGTTTTCCGTTGGCTTACGTGTGAGCGCACGCAACTTTGCGTCAGAGAATGTGTGAATGTGTTTAAAACAACGATGTTTTACAATATTATCCGCTATTATCATTCTTAGCCAAGTAAGAAGCTGCAGATGCTTGGACTAAATACATTGCGATATTCAATTAAGTGTTTGTTTTCAGTTCAAATCTCGTCGTTGAGGCACATGGCCTTGTGGTTAGAGCCACGGACTCGCAGTCGAGGGGTCGCGGGTTCGAATCTCAGACCGGGCGATGTGTGTATTTATGAGCGAAACACCTAAGCTCCACGTGGCTCCGGCAGAAGGTAATGGCGAACTTCTGCTGACCCTTTCGCCACGACTTTCTCTCACTCTTTCCTCTTGCATGTTGCAGCTCAGCTGAGACGGATTGGCGTCCCGTCCGGGTGGGGAACCTATACGCCAAGGAAACCAGGAAACCGGCCCTTATGAGCCAGGCATGGCTTGAGAAGGAACAAACAAATCTTGTCGTAGTTGACATTGTCCTTTCAAACACTCCGAAACCTGAAGTGGTCGGTCGAGTGAAGTTGAAGTAATGTGCTTGAGGTCAGCCCGTTCATAATTTACCCGTGTGTATATAAATTGCTAATTAACTCGATCATAAATCTCTAATTGAAAGTGACATTATATTTCCATAATTTTTTGTAGGTGTTCCTTGGATGAAATTTTTTTTTCAATTACAAAAAGTAACTATTTATCCCCAGTGATATTTTTTCTACGCACCGAAATTAAATACCGCAAATCAATTAGTCTAGCATTCTAGCGTTTCACTATATGACGATCATTTTTAAAATAGTCTTTGAACAAATGTTATTGAATTGCTATTCATGACGTGATGTGTGAAGACAATTAAATAAATATGAATGAATCCAGACGTTTATCTCAATGAAAATTCGCATTCTTAAAGCGAAACATCTACGCCTCCCATCTGATATACACATAATAGTTTGAACTTACCTCGCTTACAACCTTGTGGTAATGGAATAATAATGTAAGTGATTTCTAGACCATTTGGGGGTCTACTTCTAGCAAGACTAGCGTTGTAATTATTCAATGCTCTTATTGTAATATATATATAAAGGGAGAGTTTACGAAAAAAACAAAAGACGAAGACAGGTGGTGTAGAAAACAAATATATGTATTAGTATAACGCTCAGGAATAGAAAAAGTATTTTTACGTTTCGAGCCTATGCTCTTCTACAGAAAGGGACACAGAAAAAATACAAGGGGAGAAAAAATGTGTGTACTGGCTAACGATCTATATTAATAGGCTGGATTTCTCATATTATAACACTATAATTATAAATGGAACAAGTTAGCATATAAAATAAATAGTTAGGAAGATAGATAGATAGATAGGTAGGTAGTAGGTAGGTAGGTAGGTAGATAGGTAGGTAGATAGATAGATAGATAGATAGATAGATAGATAGAAAGAACGGTCATTTAGAACAGTAAATAAGCAAAAGACTTGTCCTGCTTCATAATTTAATTCTGCTCTGTCACTAAAATAGACGCCAAGACAGAAGTTGCAGAATAATAAAATTAACCGATAACTTATTAGCAATTTTGTAATATTTATATATTCCTTAAGAATTTGGCTCTATGTATGTTTTATGTATTGGGTCATCCCATAAATAATGCGGTTTTTTTCAATTGCATGAACTGAAAGTCGGAGGGGGATGGGATAAACTACCTGCATCAACTTGCTATAAAAGCAGGTAGTAATTTTACATTGTCCTTAATTTTAGTGCACGTTTTGAAGAGTACAGTTCGATTTTAACGGCTATTTTCTTCAAAGCTATAATGGAAAAGACAAATGAGCGTATTCAGCATAATTTGCTTTATGAATTCAATAAAGGTAACAATGCATCGGAAATTGCGAGGAATATTAATGCAATATATGGGGATTGGCCAATAAGCGTAAGCCAGTGTCAACGGGTTTCCAGAAATTCCCAGCCGGGAATTACAACCTAGAAGATGAGCTTCATCCTGGAAGATCTGTAGAACCCGACGAGGACGACGTGCAAACCCTGGTGGAACAAAATCCCATCATAAATGTTGAGGAACTAGCCGAGAAGCTTGGATTTGGTCATTCAACCATTCATTGACATCTGCGTGCCATCGGAAAAGTCAGCAAACTGGGTCAGTGGACTCCTAACAAACTTTCCGAGTGTAATCGCGCGCAGAGATTGAATGTATGCTTTTCTTTGCTTTGACGTCTCACGAATGATCCTTTTGGGGGCTGAATAGTGTCTGGTGACGAGAAAAGAGTTCTCTTTAAAAATGTCAAGCGCCGAAACCTAGCACCGCAGGCTAAAGAAACTCTTCGCCCACGTAAGGTGTTGTTATCTGTTTCATGGGATATGAAAGGTTTTCTCCATTTTGAACTTTTAAACCCGAACCAAACGATAACAAACGAGAACTACTGCGAGCAGTTTGAATGGCTTAAATCAGCGCTAGAATAAAAAACACCCATCTTTGGTTTCAAGATGAAAGGTATTCTTCCATTAGGATAATGCTTGGCCACATACAGCGAGGATGACATTCCAAAGGTTGGAGCAGTTTGAATGGGAAACGATGCCCCACCCACCATATTTGCCGAACATTGCCCCCATCTGATTATCATTTATTCCGCTGTCTTCAAAATCATTTGGACACAAAAATATGAATTCTGTAGACGAGGTCAGAACAGTCCTGGAGGAGTATTTTTCGTCACGGACGAGTGACTTTGGAAGATAGATGGAAGAGCATTGTAGAAAATGAAGGAGAGTATATTTTAGATTAAAAATGAACTTTGTTTATCTCAATTTTGAAAAATAAAAGTGTAAAACAACCGCATTATTTATGGGATGACCCAATATGTATATTAGAAAAAATAAAATAATTCACGCGCTTACACCGGGAAGCATTCATGCGAGCGGCAGCTATATGGAAATTGCAAAAGAAAGGTGTTCTTCGCGGAAACCGATGTTTCATATTTACAGAAAATTCGTAAAGTTCCGCTTCTGCCGTAGAGTGTGGATAGAAAACCTGAAGAAGGAAATTATGAGGTTATTTTTATTTCATTGAGGAAATAAAAATCCGTAGTGACTATTGCGGATATTGCGGATAGTGAGGATAATCACCATGGAGTTGTTGAAACCCGTTGTCACCCATGAAACAAAAGAAATGTATCGGAAACTCCACTCTTAAATTTTTATGATGTATATACATACATGTGGCCTGGTGGTTGGGGTGTTTCACTCACGTTCGCGAGATCGTCGTTTCAATTCCTAGACCGAATTGCGCGTTGTGTCCGAGAGCAAACCACTTCAGTTCACGTTGCTCTGCGATCACTTTGACACGTGACGTGTGACACACAGTGCACCGGCTCAGACAACGTCGATTTGATGGAAGGATTGAACAGATGTGCAACACATGCATTTGATCTCTATTAATAAACCATTTGCGCAGGTCTTTCGGCAAAAGTTGAACACTGATACGTCATGTTCGACGAGAGAGTCCATCGTATATATATATATATATATATATATATATATATATATATATATATACTTTTATTGTTTTACTTGTTTCAGTCATTTGACTGCGGCCATTTTGGAGCACCGCCATTAGTCTCAAACAAATCGACCCCAGGACTTGTTGGTAAGCCTAGCATATATTCTATCGGTTTTCTTTTGCCAAACAGCTAAGTTACAGGGACGTAAACGCACCAACATCGGTTGTCAAACGACGGTGAAGACACCCACACGCACACACACATATATATATATATATATATTATATATATATATATATATATATATACGACGGGTTTCTTTCAGTTTCCGTTGACCAAATCCACTCACAAGGCTTTGTTCGGCCCGAGGCTATAATAGAAGACATTTGCCAAGGTGGCACGCAGTGGAACTGAACCTTGAGCCATGTCATTGGAAAGCAAACTTCTTACCACACAGCCACTTCTGTGCCTATATATATATATATATATATATATATATATATATATATATATATATATATATATATGTATGTATACTAATATACATATGCCTGCATACGCACATATATGTATGTGCATGTACGTGTGTATGTGCGTACAAGATTTCCTTAAAATCTTCAAGTGAATAATAGTATGATTTACACGTAAAGAACAAAGGTCTGTCCCTAGAATTCTAGAATTTTAATAACAACAATATCAAAAATTTGCATTTTGAATTTTAGACAATAGTTTTGATCGGGTGCGATGTATATATAATAGAAAAATGTTACAAAAATAGAAACTACACGTGGAAATGTAAGGTGAAAGTGTATATATATATATATATATATATATATATATATATATACAGTGGCAGACTAGTCAGGTTGCCAGCTTACCCAATGGCAAGTGGGCCCCTGCGCAATTAGAATCCATATATGGGGGCCTATGTTAATATCTAAGACGCCCATCTCCTCAAGTTTGAGAATTTTTTATTCACTCATGGAAAAATGCATTAATTATTTCTGCCTCGCTGTGTTTGTTGGCAGTCGAAAAGAATACTTTCAAAAAAAATTAAATGATAGCATTGTAGCCGCGGGTGGGCCCCCTTAGTCTCCTGGCAACCAATATTTTTAGACCCAATCTGCCACTGTGCATGTGTGTGTGCGTGTGTATGTTAATCCACTTCGGAAAAGCGGATACCCTGAAACTCTCAAACTCCCTTCCTTCAGGTGAAAATTAGCAAAATTAGCATTCTGGTATATAAGTGCATATACATGTATATGTGTGTATATATAGCTAGTTGTATGTTGTGTAAATAGGTATTTTTAATTATATACTAACCTTGGTATATTTCAACAACATCAGAGACTTGGTAGTAATTGTGGACAACAGCATAAGCTGGGCCGCTCATATAAAAAGCAAAGCTGACATAACCCGCAGAATGTGTTCAAAACTTTCCAGTCGAGAGATATCCACAAAATTATCCTTCTCTTCTCCACTTTTGCCCGACTCCACCTTGAATACTGTTGTTCATTGTGGTCTCCCCACACCAAACAAAGTATCATGAAAATTGAAGCACTTCAAAGGTCAATTACAAAGAAAGAGAGATGGCATGATAGGCCTTGACTATTGGGGTCGACTAGAAAAGCTCAAACTTTATTGTCTCCAACATCACTGTGAGCGCTACATCATCTGCATGATGTGGAAAATATTCCATCAGCATTGCCCAAATGATGTTGGCATCACCTTTAAGATGCACCCAACGCTTGGGCCCCGTGCTATCCGCCCACAACATAAACCACACTCGCATCTCATAACAACAATACAGCACGATTATTTCACCTCAATTGACTCCGCTCTCTTTGACATTACACCAAAACACATTAAAAGAAGAAAGAGACACGATAAAGTTCAAGAAATCTTTGGACAAATTCTTTCAAGAAATGCCGGGATAAACCTCCTACATCCGGATATGTCTCCGTAAACAATAACTAATTGAGTGGGCCACGCTATGCGATTCCTGATTTGAATGACTTTGTCAAGTGGTGCTATTAAGTTTGACATGGCGTGGGTCAATATTGGCCGAAACCTATCAAAGTAAGTGTGTGTGTGTGTATGTGTGTGTGTTGTGTGTGTGTGTGTGTGTGTGTGTGTGTGTGTGTGTGTGTGTGTGTGTACACAATACATACATATATATGAACGTAGAGACATATATATATATAATATATATAGTTAATCCAAACATGAAAACAGAAAGAGAAAACACAACGACGCGAGGACGTGGAACAAGTATAGTGTTATATATATACACACACAAACACACACATATATATAGGCATTCATATATATCTCTACACTTATATATATATATTATATATATATAATATATATATATATGCTCTTTTACTCTGTAACTTGTTTCAGTCATTTGACTGGGCTATGCTGGAGGACCGCTTTTTAGTCTAGCAATTCGACCCCAGGACTTATTCTTTGTAAAGGCTAGTACTTATTCTATCGATCTCTTTTGCCGAACCGCTAAGTTACGGGGACGTAAACACGCCACCATCGGTTATCAAGCGATATTGTGGGGGTGGGACAAACACAGACACACAAACGTATACACATACATACATACATACATATATACATACATATATATATATATATATAATATATATATATATATATATATATATATATACCACGGGCTTCTTTCAGTTTCTGTCTACCAAATCTACTCACAAGGCTTTGGTCGGTCAGCCCGAGGCTATAGTAGAAGACACTTGCCCAAGGTGCCACGCAGTGTGAATGAACCCAGAACTCTGTGGTTGGTAAGCAAGCTACTTACCACACCACCACTCCTGCACCTATATATATATATATATATATATATATATATATATACACGCACACTTTAACACATTGCAAACGTGCCTGCTTTATGATATTAGTTTCGGTGGAAATCCAATTAAGTCCGATAGCTGTCTTCACACTTAAAATGGCGCCTGAGTGTCGAATTTCAGTCACTCGTCGCAAAGAGGAACAATAATGTTTGAATACATTATGACACTTACAGGTGAGAATTCCGTGGTACACCTACTCATTCGGAATTATATTTTAGATGTAACAAAGACACCTGCCTTATAGAATAGTGTCTTCTTTAAGTGGAGTTGACATGTTGTGTCCCAAACGAATAACAGTTGATACTATATACATATATATATATCACTTTCTCTCTTTCTCTTTTACTTGTTTCAGTCATTGGATTGCGGCCATGCTGGAGCACCGCCTTTTTTTAGTCGAGCAAATCAACCCCGGGACTTATTTTTTTGTGAGCCTAGTACTTATCCTATCAGTCTCTTTTGCCGAACCGCTAAGTAACGGGGGGACGTAAACACACCAGCATCGGTTGTCAAGCGATGTTGGGGAGACAAACACAGACACACACACACATACATATACATATATATATATATATATATATATATATACGACGGGCTTCTTTCAGTTTCCGTCTACCAAATCCACTCACAAGGCTTTGGTCGGCCCGTGGTGTCACGCAGTGGGACTGAACCCGGAACTGTGTGGTTGGTAAGCAAGCTACTTACCACACAGCCACTCCTGCATATATATAGATAGATAGATAGATAGATAGATAGATAGATAGATAGATAGATAGATAGATAGATAGATATAGATATATGCATGTATATGAATACAGAAAGGATAAGTTTAACGCAATTAAGTCATTAAAAAGTACTACACAGCGTATTGATATCGTGTAAGGAATATGGTATTTCGTCTGTCGTTACGTTCTGAGTTCAAATTCCACCGAGGTCGACTTTGCCTTTCATCCTTTTGGGGTCGATAAATAAAAGACCTATTTCTTTATTGCCCACAAGGGGCTAAACATAAAGTGGACAAACAAGAACAGACATAGGTATTAAGTAGATTACATCGATCCCAGTGCGTAACTGGTACTTACTTTATCGACCCCGAAAGGATGAAAGGCAAAGTCAACCTCGGCGGAATTTGAACTCAAAACGTAAGGCAGATGAAATACCGCTAAGCATTTCGCCCGGCGTGCAAACGATTCTGCCGGCTCGCCGCCTTCGCGGGTCGATAAATAAAGTCCCAGTTTTGCACTGGGTTCGATGTAATCGATTTCATCCCTTAGTCTGTCCTTGTTTGCCCCCTCTATGTTTAGCCCCTTGTGGGCAATAAAGAAATATATATTTTTTAGATAAACTTAAGATATTTTAAACCGTACAATGACATTTTAACGAAGCTGCTAAGCTAAAGGCTTATATCGCTTCGTAGCCAAAATGTAATATATGGCCTAAGTGCAAATGTGACAGTATTGTAAGAAGCTTGCTTCTCAACCACATGGTTCCGAGTTCAGTTCCACTGCATGGCACTTTTGGCAAGTGTGATCTGCTGTAGCCTCCGGCCGACCAGATCCTTGTGAGTCATATCGGTAGACGGAAACTGAAAAAAGCCTGTCATATATATATATATATATATATATATATACACTTTATTTAAAAGCAGCAGAGATTCAACAAAACCTGTTACTCGGAGTCTCACGTTCCCGTTCGTCGGACAGTTTTGTTAAAAAAAAAAAATTGTTGAATTTCTGCTGCTTTTAAATAAAGCATATTACTCTAGCCCTGGTATTTGAGTACTCCTTTTTCCACCTTGTTTCACATTTATGTGTTTACTCCGATATATATATATATTTAATGTAGGATAACATTTTTTCGAAAAAAATTTTATCAATGGCCAGCATATT
The DNA here is from genome assembly GCF_006345805.1 of Octopus sinensis. Lineage (NCBI taxonomy): Eukaryota > Metazoa > Mollusca > Cephalopoda > Octopoda > Octopodidae > Octopus > Octopus sinensis. Next base: position 30,706,437 of record NC_042998.1, read on the forward strand.
AAAAAATACCTTTAAAGGTTAAAACTTTAAACAACTTATAAATGAGGGCAAACGAAAAAATTTCTAATGCCAAATATGCCGAAAATTTGGACATATTGTCCATTACCATATAATTTTTCACAATTCGCACGCTACTCGAAAAAAAGCCGACAGAAATTTCTAAAAAAAAAAAAAAATATATATATATATATATATATATATATGTATATGTCGTGGCACTCCGTCGGTTACGACGAAGAGAGTTCCAGTTGATCCTGTCAATGGAACAACCTGCTTGTGAAATTAACGTGTAAGCGGCTGAACACTCCACAAACACATGTACCCTTAACGTAGTTCTAGGGTAGAATCAGCGTCACACAGATTGTGACTAGGTTGGCCTCTTTGAAATACATTTACAACAGAAATCGGAAGAAAGAGCGATCGAAAGTTGTGGTGAAAGAGTACATCATAAAGAACGACACTTCATCAGTTGTCGGCCGTCTATCTAGGCGTAGGAGTGGCTGTGTGGTAAGTAGCTTACTTACGAACCACATGGTTCCGGGTTCAGTCCCACTGCGTGGCACCTTGGGCAGGTGTCTTCTACTATAGCTTCGAGCTGAACAAAGACATGTGAGTGGATTTGTTTGATGGAAACTGAAAGAAGCCCGTCGTATATATGTATATATATATATATATATATATATATATATATATATGTGTGTGGTGTGTGTGTGTGTGTGTGTGTGTGTGTGTGTGTGTGTGTGTGTGTATGTTTGTATGTCTGTGTTTGTCCCCCCAACATCGCTTGATAATCGATGGTGGTATGTTTACGTCCCCGTAACTTAGAGGTTCGGCAAAAGAGACCGATAGAATAAGTACTAGGCTTGCAAAGAATAAGTCCTAGGGTCGATTTGTTCGACTAAAGGCGGTGCTCCAGCATGGCCGCAGTCAAATGACTGAAACAAGTAAAAGAATAAAAGAATAATAACGTGACAGATAAAAACGTGACAGATACCTTGGTATGTGTTATAGGGATACATGCCTTATCACTCTTGTCAAGTTTTTATCAAATCTGATTGACGAAGCTTATGAGGAATCGGTCGTTATTTCTTCAGAAAAAGAGGCAAGCTATATATATATATATATATATATATATATATATATATATAATATATATATATATATATATAAACTGTACTGGGAGAAGAAGAAAAACGAAACGAAACGGAACGAATCGAATCGACGCGAAGGCGCTCAGTCATACAATAGTGTAATAAATAAAATATATGCATGCATACATACATATATGTACGTACCTACATCTACATCTATATATACATGCATATATAAATATATATACGTGAGTACAGGACACCACAAATAGACGCAGAACTCAACGAGAACGAAAACGTAGAAACAGGCATGGAACGAACCTTTTTTTTACAAAGAAAAAACAGAGTACTAGACAAACTACACAAGGAAAAATCCCCTTCATCAGCTGTCCCTAGTTCAACTCCAGCGTATTTCCAAGGTGAGGACAGAACACGACTCGTCGAACTAGCCCTTCCTGCGAAGAAATTAAAGGAAATTACTTCGCAGAGGGGTAAAAACAAGGAAAGAACAAAATGTGACACAAACAGGACGTAAAAACGATACAAATAAAATTACAAAATAAAATACAAAATAAAAATACAATTACAAAAAAATACAATACAAGAAATAAAAACACACAAGAAAACAACCAAAGAGGGCCTTTTTAGCCTAGACGAGGAGGGATTCAAGGAGCGCAAGAAAACCGTGTGTTTACAGTTAGAAGGCCGCATGCAAAATGAAGTATTTGGCCGGCTGTGAGAGAGATGAGGAAGAGTGAGAGAGAGAGAGAGAGAGAGAGAGAGAGAGGAAGACAAACGGCTGTGAGAGAGATGAGGAGGAGTGAAGGATAAAGAAATGAAGCTGTGAGAGAAGAACGAAAAGACGGAATAAGTGAGGCCCGTCCGAGAAACGAACCCCTTCGAGATCTAGTGACGGTTGCAAGTAGTGCCTCCAGCCATTCTCCACGGCAATCACATCGCCGAAACAAGGCTAAACACACCATTTGTTCGGGGCTGTACAACCCGCTACAACCCCCACCCCCCACCCCACCCCCCACACACACCCTTCTATTTCTTCTTAATTAATTCCAAACCTCATTTTTTTTCTTTGTTTCCTTGGTGAAGCAGTTATGTTTGTTTTTGTTCTTCCGTTTCTCAACGGTTACATCTTTTATACTTTTTTTTTCTATCTTTTCTTCCTGTAAAAAAAATATGCGGTTGCTATAATTGTTACTTTGAAATAAGATTAAATAAAACTAAAAAAAAAAGGGAGAGAGAAATAAAAAAAAAAAGGATGTTAATTAGGCGGAATTCTTTTACTCTTTTCAGTCATTTGACTGCGGCCATACTGGAGCAGCGCCTTAAGTCGAACAAATCGACCCCAGGACTTATTCTTTGTAAGCCTAGTATTTATTCTATCAGTTTCTCTTGCCGAACTACTAGGTCACAGGGACGTAAATACATTAACGTCGGTTGTCAAGCGATGGTGGGGGGACAAACACAAATACACAAAATATATACATAAATATATATATCTGTGTGTGTGTGTGTGTGTGTGTGTGTGTGTGTTCGTGTGTGTGTGTGTGTTCGTGTGTATTTTTTCAATGTGTACAAATAACAGGGAAAAAATAAATAAATACCAGGGTAGCGAAAATATTCACATGAGTACTAAGGATGTTACAGCCTACTTATAAAGGTAGAAATTCCAGAGTTTAGAGAAATGTTTTTGTATAGCAGATAGATAAGGACATGGAGTTAAACACAGGTGTTAATCAAATATATATATATATATATATATATATATATATATATATATATATATATATGTATGCGACGGGCCTCTTTCAGTTTCCGTCTACAAAATCCACTCTCATGATTTTGTTCAGCCCGAAGCTATAGTAGAAGACACCGGCCCAGGTGCCACGCAGTGGGACTGAACCAGGAACCATGTGGTTGGTAAGGAAGCTACTTAGCACATAGCCACTCCTGCACGAATGTGGATTATAAGAAAATTCATTTTCCAACGAAAAGAGTTCAGCAGAAAAAAATACGAGTGAATGTAACAATATGGGATTTAGTTAGTAGAAGCAAAAGCAAATTCAGGAGGAAATAGTTTCATTGTAACAACAGCTGTTTAATGACCCATCGTGTTTGCTTAGCAAAGAATATCGAGAGAGACAGAGAGAATAGTAGAGACTAAGGGACGCATATTCTCACGCACATTATGAATACTTATTTCTTTACTAACTGGTACTTATTTAATCGACCCCGAAAGGATGAAAGGCAAAGTCGACCTCGGCGGAATTTGAACTCGGAACGTAACCGCAGACGAAATACCTATTTTTTTACTACCCACAAGGGGCTAAACACAGAGAGGACAAACAATGATAGACAAACGGATTAAGTCGATTACATCGACCACAGTGCGTAACTGGTACTTATTTAATCGACCCCGAAAGGATGAAAGGCAAAGTCGACCTTGGCGGAATTTGAACTCAGAACGTAAAGGCAGACGAAATACCTATTTCTTTACTACCCACAAGGGGCTAAACACAGAGAGGACAAACAAGGACAGACAAACGGATTAAGCCGATTATATCGACCACAGTGCGTAACTGGTATTTATTTAATCGACCCCGAAATGATGAAAGGCAAAGTCGACCTCGGCGGAATTTGAACTCAGAACGTAAAGGCAGACGAAATACCTATTTCTTAACTACCCAGAAGGGGCTAAACACAGAGAGGACAAACAAGGACAGACAAACGGATTAAGTCGATTACATCGACCCCAGTGCGTACCTGGTACTTATTTAATCGACCCCGAAAGGATGAAAGGCAAAGTCGACCTTGGCGGAATTTGAACTGAGAACGTAACGGCAGCCGAAATATTGCTACTTGTTTCGCCCGGCGTGCTTACGATTCTGCCAGCTCGCCGCCTTAATAATATGAATATCATTAATTTTCATATTCGATAATTGCTTTGGAATGTATGTGTTCAACAGAACTAAATAAGCTTTGGACTTTTTAATCGAATTCATTTAATTTGTATTAGGATGGCAAAATCTTGGTTAAAGTTACCCGTTTTCCTTCATTTGTAAAATGTTAACAAGCATTTTTTACAAGATTGTCTCCCTTGATATATCTATTAATAAATCATTAAGAGTTGTGTCCCTTTATATTACAACACTCAATGCTTATAGCGTTGATAAAAAAAATTTGTTTCTGTGATACACGATCCCTTTTGATCGCTTTCTATTTTTTTTTTTTTTTCGATCCCTTTTGATTGGAATTTTACATTTGTTTCCTTTTTTGTTCCTTTTTTTCTTTTTCCATCTTCGAAAAGAAAAGCTCTACATTTGTATTTGTCCCCTCTGCATTCAGCCCTGTGTGACCAATAAAGAAAGTTATCTATATAGAAATGCCTCGATATATCGCGGTTCACCTATCGCGTTTTATTATTTAAGCTAACGCCGATTCCTTTGTGGTATTGTTTTGCATATATAATAAAATAAATGCATATAAGTTATAAAAATGATCAAAAAGATATACAATACAGTACTCTTTCTACTTCTCGGATTTTTCCCTATCGCAATGGGGTTTGGAACGTAACACACGCGATAGTCGAGGGATTACTGTATTCATAAATGCATTCATATATACATACATATACACATACAGATACATACATACACATGCTTAAATGTGTGTGTGTGTGTTTGTGTGTGTGTGTGTGTGTGTGTGTGTGTGTGTGTGTGTGTGTGTGTGTGCCGAGCCTTTTATCTGACACCTAAAATTTAGGAATACTGTGCGATATCATGTGGAGGCGCAATGGCCCTGTGGTTAGGGCAGCGGACTCGCGGTCGGAAGATCGCGGTTTCGATTCCCAGACCAGGCGTTGTTTGTGTTTATTGAGCGAAAACACCTAAAAGTTCCACGAGGCTCCGGCAGGGGGTGGTGGCGACCCCTAATGTACTCTTTCAGCACAACTTTCTCTCACTCTCTCATCCTGTTTCTTGAGTAACGCTGAGAAGGACTGACGTCCCGTCCCGCTGGGGGTAACACATGCGCCGCAGAAACAGGGAAACCGGGCCCATGAGCCTGGGTAGGCTTGAAAAGGGCAACGTTTATCGTTTTTCTTTTTATCGTGCGATATCATACAAAATACTATAGAGATGTGTAGCTAGAACCTGTTCTCGAAGGTTGTATTTTTAAGTGAATTAAAGGGACAAGGCGTACTCATTTCTTCCTGTATCAGTCAAATAAAATCATGTTCTTTAAATCACTGCATCTACTTCTCATTTTATAGACATTATGCTATATACTCTTTTACTTGTTTCAGTCATTTGACTGCGGCCATGCTGGAGCACCGCCTATAGTCGAGCAAATCGACCCCGGGACTTATTCTTTGTAAGCCCAGTACTTATTCTATCGGTTTCTTTTGCCGAACCGCTAAGTGACGGGGACGTAAACACACCAGCATCGGTTGTCAAGCAATGCTAGGGTGACAAACACAGACACACAACACGTACACACACACACACACACATATATATATATACATACATATATACGACGGGCTTCTTTCAGTTTCCGTCTACCAAATCCACTCACAAGGCATTGGTCGGCCCGGGGCTATAGCAGAAGACACTTGCCCAAGATGCCACGCAGTGGGACTGAACCCGGAACCATGTGGTTGGTTAGCAAGCTACTTACCACACAGCCACTCCTGCGCCTATATACATAGTTTTATTTATTTATGCACCCTTTTCAAGCCTAGCCAGACTCATGGGCCCGGTTTCCCAGTTTCTGTGGCGTATGTGTTCCTCCCAGCTGGACGGGACGCCAGTCCATTGCAGCGTTACTCAAGAAACAGGAAGAAAGAGTGAGAGAAAATTGGGGCGAAAGAGTACAACAGGGGTCGCCAGCACCCCCTGCCAGAGCCTCGTGGAGCTTTTGGTGTTTCGCTCAAGAAACACACACAACGCCCAGTCTGGGAATCGAAACCGCGTTTCCCAGTTTCTGTGGCGTATGTGTTCCCCCCAAGCTGGACGGGACGCTAGTCCATCGCAGCGTTACTCAAGAAACAGGAAGAAAGAGTGAGAGAAAATTGGGGTGAAAGAGTAGAACAGGGGTCGCCAGCACCCCCTGCCAGAGCCTCGTGGAGCTTTAGGTATTTCGCTCAAGAAACACACATAACGCCCGGTCTGGGAATCGAAACCGCGTTCCTCCGACTGCAAGTCGGCTGCCCTAACCACTGGGCCATTGCGCCTCCACATATACATAGTACAGTGTGATTTTATTTCAAGTGGATTAAGTAGATTACCAAACAGACCCTGATTTAGTAGAAGCGTATTAATTTGAATCTGTTAAATACAGATTAGATGAGTGCTGAAGAAGGGGCAACAACCGCAAAAATGTGGCATGTACACTCCTTACCGTGAGGTTGTGAGCTCGAATCCCGGACCGGGCTGCGTGTTGTGTTCTTGAGCAAGGCACTTTATTTCACGTTGCTCCAGTTCACTCAGCTGTAGAAATGAGTTGCGACGTCACTGGTGCCAAGCTGTATCGACCTTTGTCTTTCCCTTGGATAACACTGGTGGCGTGGAGAGGGGAGGCTGGTATGCATGGGCGACTGCTGGTCTTCCATAAAACAACCTTGCCCGGACATGTGTCTAGGAGGATAACTTTCTAGGTGCAATCCCATGGTCATTCATGACCGAAGGGGGTCTTTACCCTTTACACTCCTTACCCAGTTTTGTCTTTGATCTCATTGTTTACATCTGACGTCTCGATACGAAACGTTGTAGCAAAAATCTGTCCTGGCTTTATATTTCTGTTGAATCTCTGTAGAAATAACCTTGACGAAATAATCATGTTAAAGCGGTTATAGGGGTTAAGTGCACATTATTAAGGACGGCGCTCCTGTGGGGATGGGGTATGTGATAAGGGACGGGGATAATATTCTCTTTTATTTCTTCTTCTAGTCTTTTACTTGTTTCAGTCATTTGACTGCGGCCATACGGAAGCACCGCCTTTAGTCGAGCAAATCAACCCCAGGACTTACTTTTTGCAAGCCCAGTACTTATTTTATCGGTTTCTTTTGCCGAACCGCTAAGTTACGGGGACGTAAACACAGCAACATCGGTTGTCAAGCGATGGTGGGGGGGACAAATACACACACACACACATACATAGATAGATAGATAGATAGATAGATAGATAGATAGATAGATAGATAGATAGATAGATAGATAGATAGATAAAACTTACATGGAAAAGGATGCGTGGCGTTCGATCATATAATGATACAAATAATATATAAATATATGCATATATACATACATATATGCATATATTTATATATTATTTATATATATATATATATATATATATACGACGGGCTTCTTTCAGTTTCCGTCTACCAAATCTACTCACAAGGCTTTGGTTGGCCTGAGGCTATAGTAGAAGACACTTGCCCAAGGTGCCACGCAGTGGGACTGAATCCGGAACTATGTGGTTGAGAAGCAAGCTTCTTACCACACAGCCACTCCTGCATAATTTTTCCAGGGTTGTAGATATATATAGCTGTGTTCGTTGGTCTGTTTTCTTTGTATAACGATAATGTCGTAAGGCGGAAGGGCGATTATGTTAGCGTGCGGTGTATAATGTACGTGCGGGGGTGGGATATCTATATATGTGTAGGAGTACAATGTGTGTGAAGGGGTATATGTCGTGGGTGGTGTTGATTGCATCATCCGACGTGTCTATAGTTTTTTTTTTAAAACGATAGAATGTTATTTGGAGAAAATTCAACTACTCTTGTTGACAGCGGGAAAAACAAATATGTTGAGGTTTTCACGTTAATTTGAATTAATATGGTTTTAATTCGAGTGACAAATGATTCATGATACCGTTGTGTATAGAAATAAGAAAGAAATAGTAACCGTGATTTATGTGATTATCGTTTTGAGTGGTAGATAATGGTCATTCATATTCTGTACCGTCGTTAATATTCTTGAATATGTTTGCTTATTACTCTAGAGTTACAGGGGCCGGGAAACGAGCGGATAACTTGCCCGGGTGCAGGTATGAAGAGGCATAAATTTTTTTTTTTACTCTAGGCACAAGGCCCGAAATTTTGGGGGAGGGAGCCAATCGATTACACTGACCCCAGTACGCAGCTGGTACTTAATTTATTGACCCCGAAAGGATGAAAGGCAAAATCGACCTCGGTGGAAAAATATTCTTTTCTACTCTAGGCACAAGGCCCGAAATTTTGGAGGAGGGGCCAGTCGATTAGATCGAACTAGGACCCAGTACGCAAC
>NC_042998.1:30719831-30729831 GCF_006345805.1 Octopus sinensis
TGATTGGTTATAAAAATATTATCAGATTCAATATGATATTTAATCTTTTCGCTTTTCATGTTTATTAATTTTTCATATTTTCTTTGTTTTATTGAAGGTTCAACATTTTTTTTAGTTAGGGGAGATAACCCAATTTTTTAATGGGGGTGAGATAAGCATTCATAGACTGTAATGCCACATGCATAAAGAATAGATCTGTATAAATATATTACATAAGTCTATAAAAAGTACTTTTTACTTGAAATAAGTATTCAATTTAAGGCGGCAAGCTGGCAGAAACGTTAGCACGCCGGGCGAAATGCCTAGCGGTATTTCGTCTGCCGTTACATTCTGAGTTCAAATTCCGCCGAGGTCGACTTTGCCTTTCATCCTTTCGGGGTCGATAAATTAAGTACCAGTTGCACACTGGGATCGATATAATCGACTTAATCCGTTTGTCTGTCCTTGTTTGTCCTCTCTGTATTTAGGCCTTGTGGGTAGTAAAGAAATAGGTATTTCGCTCGTTGCTACGGTCTGAGTTCAAATTCTGCCGAGGTCGACTTTGCCTTTCATCCTTTCGAGGTCGATTAATAAGTCCTAGTCACGCACAGAGGTCGATGTAATTGACTTAATCTCTTGTTTGTCCCCTCTATGTTTAGCCCCACGTAGGCAATCAAAACATAACCATTCAATTTAACAGAATAACTATATATTTTCGTTCTATTTTTCCCATTATTAGATTAAATTCATCGCTCATTTTATCACACTGTACTCCATGGATATGCGCAGGACTATTTGAGACAGGAGGAAAGCTCCTGTGTACAAGTTTTTAAGTTTCTTACCATGTGACAATAATCTTTCGACAGAACTAGAAGAAAGAGATGCACAGAATTTAGCCCTTTTATATACTGATAGAAAATCCCAACGAGCCCGGTTTTACATTTCAAGAAGTAAGTAGTTGTCAAAAATTTGTTTTAATTAAGTCATCAATACTCTTCAACAAAATTGTCTTTAGGAATTACAGAATCTATTTCGAGAATTTTTTAATACAAGCAAGCATGAAAAATTGATTTGCTTGACGTGAAGGAAAGAACAAAAAAGAATAAATAAATAAATAAACAGCAATCCAATTCAGTTTTTGAAATGTCCATGTTGCTCTGTTCTTAATGTTTCTATTCACGTTCGTTGGAATATTTATCAAATGGTTTATTTTTATATATAGACTTATATATAAGTTATGAGTGGGCGTAAACACCCCAAGACCGGTTGTAAAGCGGTAGAGGACAAACAAAGGCAAAGACACACAGAAACACACATACACACAGAAACACACATACACACAGAGAAACACTTATATACATTCACACATACATACATACATACATACATACATACATACATACATACATACATACATACATACATACATACATACGTACGTACGTATATACATACATACATACATACGTACGTACGTATATACATACATATACATACATACATAATACATACATACATACATACATACATACATACATACGTACGTACGTATATACATACATACATACATACATACGTACGTACGTATATACATACATACATACATACATACATACATACATACATACATACATACATACATACATACATACATTCTACCGACCATATCTTATCAATCTGTACCAGCAAGCTTTCATTGGGAACAATAACATACGACACTGGTTAGCTCTGGTAGGGACAAAATTGTTCCCCAAATGCAGAACCACCCACATGGCAAAAAAACTACCGGCCAATTGCATGACAGAACTTAATGTATAAAATATATACAGCATGTTTAAACCACTTCCTCCAGGACCATTGGGAAACCAATAACATTATCACAGCAGAACAAGCAGCTGAGAAGAAGGGAGTCTGGGGATGTGCCGAGCAATTGTTAATCAACAAAACTGTGATGTCAGAGGTGCGAGAGCATAGGAGGAACCCAGTTTTGATGTGGCTAGACTACAAGAAAGCCTTCGACTCTGTTTCCCACTCATGGATGCTAGACGCCCTTCATCTTGCTAAAGTTCCAACGAGAATAGTCAAAGCCATAGCTGACCTGACTTCATCGTGGGTCACCATCATGAAATTAAATACAAAAAGTGAATGTATTATCACCGATAGAATACAGTATTGCAAAGGATATTCCAAGGAGACAGCCTCTTTGTCGTGTTGTTTATACTTTGTGTAAACCCCTTGTCATTCATGTTAAGGAAGTTTGAAGAATATCTCACTGGTTCACAAGGAAACAGAAATACCAAAATTACACACTGTTTCTTTGTGGATGACATAAAACTTTATGCAAAGGATATGCAAGAGATGAAAAAGAGCCTTGACCTAGTTACAACATTCTCAAAGGATTTACGTTTGGAGTTTGGTCGGGATAAATGTTGTTATATGTTTGTGGAAAAGGGGAAAACTATAACCAGACTAGTTATATATCTCCATTGATGATTTGACTGTTTCCTCTGTATCTGACGGGGAATGTTACAGGTATCTGGGGGTGGAAGAAAATATATTTTACAGTGGCACCAGTAACACAACACGTGTCACTAAAGAATATTACAGCCGAATAAGGAAAAGTTGGACCTCGGAACTCTCTGCATTCAATAAAACCACATAGTTTCGGGTTCAGTCCCACTGCGTGGCACCTTGGGAAAGTGTCTCCAACTATAGCCTCGGGCCGACCAAAGCCTTGTGAGTGGATTTGGTAGACGGAAACTGAAAGAAATCCGTCGTATATATATATGTGTGTGTGTGTGTGTGTGTGTGTGTGTGTGTGTGTGTGTGTGTGTGTGCGTGCGTGTGTGTGTGTGTGTGTGTGTGTTTGTGTGCATGTGTGTGCGTGTGCGTGTGTGTATGTTTGTGTGTATGTATTTGTCTCCCCAACATCGCTTGGCAACCGATGCTGGTGTGTTTACGTCCCCGTAACTTAGCGGTTCGGCAAAAGAGACCAATAGAATAAGTACTAAGCTTGCAAAGAATAAGTACTGGGGTAGATTTGTGCGACTAAAGGCGGTACTCCAGCGTGGCCGCAGTCAAATGACTGAAACAAATAAAAGAATAGAAAAAGAATCTATTTTTCTTTCGTTTTTCTTTCGTATATAACCTAAACGGAAAATATTGATTCTTTTCATAATAAGTAAGAAGATATTTTGCGGGTGGAAACGAAATAATCTCACAATGTTCCTTGAATGTTAATGTTATTAACCTCGTTGGCTCGCGTGCAATGAATGCCCAGTCGTCATTTAAATGAGTTAATTTCAAAATGTAGAAACGCAAAGAAATCGTGCAAAGCATTGACTCTGCCACCTTGCAGTTTCTGATAACACACCGTTCTGCTTAACAAACTAAAACATTATAATGTTATAAAAGACTATTGTAATTTGCTTCAAGAGTTACAGAGTTTAAACGAAATGATTGTTTTAAAATACTTTAAGAAATACAGGTAAGACGTTAATGTCAGGCAAAGTATGAAAGGTTGTGCCAACGCATAAAAATGAAAATATATTGTATTACTTTGTTTATTATTTCTGTAATATTTCGGGAAAGAGTTCCCTGATCAAATAGTAGGGAGACTGTAATTCAAGAGCTCCGGGGAAAGCGTTATTAACGGTCGGCCATTCTGGTGTACTGTGAAATACTAGAATATCATAATATACCGTCCTACCTTCATAAACTAGAAAATGTGCATTTGTCTGATAAGCAGTATACATAACAATTATAGAGTGGTATAAAAGAAAGTATGTTTAATTACAACGGTAAAAAGACAAAATATATTTGGATGAGGTAAATGAAAACATAAAGCATTGGTTTATTGTTTGTTTAGTCCAATATCAGACCTGATCAAGCAGATCAATTGTTAACGTTATATCCGTCACCATCTTCCCTTATTTTTAAACACATTGTATCTTGAACCAGAGTAGCCAATGTATACTTGATCTATAATATCCCACGTTCGGGCAAAAACAGAGTGATATTTGTTGGAGTGTCCAGGCTTCCTTACCTAGCAGGACGAATAATCACGCAACACATGTACGAAGCTTGATAGAAGCTACCGATGTAAAAGTAATTGCTTTGTCAAGATGATTGCTTTACAACCAAGTGGTTTTCGGTTCAGTCCCACTTCGCACCACCTTCAGTTAGTAATTTCTACTAAAATTCTGAGCTGTGGTTGGTAAGCAAGCTACTTACCACACAGCCACTACTATTATATCATAAAAATATAATATTAGTTCTCTAATATTTTGTTCATTTTAGAAATGCAACGAACTGGCAGAACATTAGTACGCCGGTCAAAATGCTTAGCAATATTTCGTCCGTCTATACGTTCTAAGTTCAAAGTTTGCCAAAATCAACTTTACCTTTCAGAACCGATAAAATAGATATCAGCTGCGTACTGGGGTCGATTTATTCGAGTTGCCCTACCCAGAAATTGCTGGCCTCCTGTCGAAATTTTAAACCAATATTTTGTTCAGCTTTAAAAAAATGTCTTTTGTTTTTGGGTTCCTATTTTTTTTTAATATTCTACTCATCAAATGAAGTTTCATTTGTACAACATTCAAATACGTGGCAGATTTTTTTTCCTTTTCTCTTGTTTTTTTATACTTCTCTTTTTTTGTTCGTTGCTGTCAAACGATGTAATTATTGTTGTAGTTGTAACTCAGTACATATTTGCAATAGACTTACACTCTTCTTTTTCGTCTTCAACTATTCAAATATCGATATGTTAATTATCCGTAGATAATTTGCAAGAGTCAGCTGTTATTGGATTTTTAATTATGATACATCGGATTAGAAGTAAGGTAAAAACGTAAAAGATTGATTAGGTTCTCAGACAATCTGGCTGCTTCCCAATAAAAAAAACTATATCAAGAATTTGACGTTTTAGTTTTTGTTTTCATTGTTTTAGATTCATATTTCAACTCTTTAAATATTTGAATAATGTTTCAGCGCTGATGTTTGATTTAAATTCCAACACAATCAAAAGTATAAAAAAAATACAATAATTTTTTTTTAAATTTTATTGTTTATAACAGATTAGAGTAACCGACTCCCAATAAACAGGAAAAAATACGTTTCTTTTTTTATTTCAAGTTAAATCTTAAATTAATTTCATTAAAATTCCTTTTAGAAATGACATGTTTATGACATTGATTTAGCTTGGATATTGTACTTTTTAACGTACACTCAATTTTTCATCTCCCTCCTATTAATATATCTTAACAGAATCCGATATTGTTGCTAGATATACTTAAGAAATGATCCTTAAACGAAAGAAGAAAAACATAAGTTAGTGGTATAGAGTCCTTTTTCTTTTGTAATGATACACAAATTTCATCTTTAAAAAATCAATTGCTCAAAAACGTTTCCCCTTAAGCCTTACCTATAACAACGAACGTCGGAATCAATACATACGTATGTCATTAATGTAAATTAATTTAGCGGCGTGTAACGGACGAAACGATTAAACATTCAACTTGATGATTGATAATATTTATACCCTTCGAGGTTCTGAATTCAAGTTTTGTCAATGTTGACTCTATCATTCATTTTTTTCCGAGATCGATAAACTAAATACAAGCTAAATATATAGCGATCGATTCAGTCTTCTATTCTCTTTCCCTATTGATTTGTGGATTTGCTCCAATGTAAGAAATCGTTATTTTAGGTTGATTTCAATTCTTTAAAATTACATTATTGGTATCGTTTCCTTTTTATATCCAGTGCCCCAAAGTCAAATTGCTAATGTATAATTTTAAATTTTAAGAACAGACCAAAATAGTTTAATACTTTTGAGTCAAAGATCGATTAATTCTTTGAAACACGAATGATAACATTGCTAAATTCTTCTTTGCGTTTTCTAAAATTTAATCACGAAACAATAATAAGCAAACAGTTTTTAAAGTACATTTGAGAGTAAGCAATAGGTTGACCATTTGCTGTGAAAGAAGGATGCCCGGCCACACATTCAATAGTTAACAGTTATCGTTGAGAAACTGACTTTGTAAGGTTCTTAATTATGGTTGAACCAGCTCACCTAACTAAAATAGATACCGCGCATCTGCAGCTTATTGTTGTAGCAACAGAGGTAACTATACACTTAACGAGTATTTTGGTATACTTTAGTGCCGAGTTCAAGATCACCACTGAACCTGGGCAATTAAAGGGAGCCTAATACGGTGTCGGTATGTATCCAATTCTGTTGTTGCAATGCAACAGTAAAGTCAATATAAATGCTATTCTAATATTGCAAGCTGATACTTTTCAGTTTGATCTCGTAAAATACTCATAGACATGGAAATATTAGCCTCTATCCCAAGTCTCCTCGCTGCAACAAAGTAAAATGCGGAAGTTAGAAACATTATGTATTGTCCGAAACAATAGTGTGCCGGAGTCAGAATAGTGACCGATTGAAATAAGGTTGTTGGGCTACAGGTTTGAGGACTGCTCCGGCGTTACTACTGAGGTCCAGCAAATATATTCACAGATCCTATGTTCCAAATGGCGACTCATTTGACTTACGTATATTGCACGGAATAAGATTCTAAACTATGCAGAATCTTAGACTGGAAGGTGTGCAGACAATGTGTTTGATCGGGGGCGGGGGGGATCTACGAAGGTTGGATGATTTCCTTGAATGTTTCCTAACCCAAGATGAGTGTTGGCTTCATCGTTTTGAGTCAGAGAGAAAAAGATAACCTATGCAATGGAAACACCTATCCTCATTTGCTCCAAAGAAGACCGAGGTAGTTTCATCTGTAGGGAAGTTAATGGCCTCAGTCTTTTGGGACGTAAAATGCATTGTGCTTATTGACCATCTTGAAAAGGGCAACATCATCAATAGAGAGTACTATGCCAACTTGATGAAGCAGTTACGAAAGGCTATCAAGATCAAATGCCCAAGAAACCTGATGAAAGGGGTCTTTTTTCATCAGAACGATGCTCCAGCACACAAGTCCTTGGTTTCAATTGCTGTTGTGAGCCACTGTGGTTTTTAACTGCTTGAACGTTCTCCCTATTCTTCTGATTTGACCCCATCTGACTATCATATGTTCACCAACATGAAACAACACTTAGCTGGGAACCAGTATCGCAGAGATAATGACGGCTTATTTGATGTTGCTACGAGTTATATTTGAAGTCTTCTTTGAACAGTCATCTGTCAGTTTACCTGGAAAGAAACAATAGAGTTATTAATAGGAAGTGTTGAAATTAACGCATCCAAGATTTCACAGCTCGAGCATCACTCCTTCGTAGTCAGCCTATGAATCTTTCACCCCATCCTCGTAATACAACAGTTTTACTGGAGATGAAGAGACGAGAGAAGCATTGCGATCGGGACTTCATTGAAGTGCTAGGATGGGAAACTCCTGACTAAAAGCTCGTGTAGGTTTAATATTACATTTAAAGAATAAGAGCGGATACTCGAGAAAAATAAGGGTGATTAGAGGCTCGGATATTAGAAAATGGAATTTGTGAAAGTGGAGTGTGCTGAAAAAGCCGCGTCACAGAATAAAAGTCAGTTTATACTTAATATGCTATTATTCAATTATATTTCAAGAGTTCTTGCCAATAGAGAAATTGCCGGTTTCTAACTTTGATCCAAAGCACCTTCATTGGAATTTCAACATCAACGACTAGGCATTTGTGCATGTCTGTCTGTCTGTATGTATGTATGTAGTATGTATGTATGTATGTATGTATGTATGTATGTATGTATGTAGTATGTATGTATGCATGTATGTATGTATGTATACGTGCAAATTTGAATGTTTTGTTTTATGTATGTCTTCTGATGCATATACTTGCCTATCTAGACATATACATACTAAAATGATAAACTTTTGAAAAGTTTTACTGATTTTTACAGTTCCAGTGATGGATTGGATCGATAGTCTTCGAATCTCCTTTCTGGTATTGAGAAGCCTAATTCTTAAGATTGGTATCTCAGGACCCCAATAATTTCAGGTATAAAGCTGAACTTGTAATCTGAATAGAGTAACTGCAGTCTCACTAATCTTGAGCTTTATGTTAACATCCACTGGAAGCTGATTTCCACAACTGGTTCTTATTTCTTTATCCTCGGGATTATCCTTCCGACTGATCTCCTTATAGCGTCCTAACTACAACGCCGTATCTCATAGACAGATAATGCCGTGATGACGATTTCGGGCAACTGCTTATGATGTGGGTGATATCTTCGGGTTCAACTCCACAAAGTCTGCATCAGTTGCCACATTTTTCTGCTTCTCCTGCATCTCTGTCCCTTTTGTGCATCAGGTATTGATATTTCTTGTTCCTGGATTGCAAACACGTATCCTTCAAAGTGGGAGGTGGTAATCCAGTTGTTGGCCCATGACAGACTGCTTTGATGATATATGTGTGTGTGTGTTGTGTGTGTGTGTGTGGTGTGTGTGTGTGTGTGTGTGTGTGTGTGTGTGTTGTGTGTGTGTGTGTTTGCGTGTCGGTGTTTGTCCTCCTACCATCGCTTGGCAACCGATGCATGGTCTTCTGCTCATATATACTTATCCTTTCATCTGATGATACCTTACGGTAGAGTTCTGCGACTAAGGTTATCGGACAAGGAATGCTGCTCAAGGAGCTGCCTTCCAAGTCTTACGATGTTATCAGCCTCATGTATGCAAACTTGACCAAGGGACAAACTTGATGGTAAAAGATGCTGCCGAAGGGATATGATGCGACATTTAAAGGCATTTTGGATCGATGTTAAGCCTCTTCCGCCTTGTTTTCGCTTTGAGTAGTGGAGGTCTACGTCAATGTTGATGTATGTATGTATGTATGTATGTATGTATGTATGTATGTATGTATGTATGTATGTATGTATGTACGCATGCATTTATATATGTATGTATGTAAGCATTATGTATGTGTGTGTGTATGTATGTATATATGTATGTATTATAAACAAATTTTGAAACAATTACTACAGGTCTGGTTCCATGGTAAGAAGTTTGCTTTCCATCCACGTGGTTCCGGGTTCAGTTCCACTGCGTGGTACCTTGGGCAAGTAGCTATAGCATCGGGCCAACCAAAGCTTTGTGAGCGGATTTGGTAGACGGAAACTGAAAGAAGCCCGTATAATATATGTATGTGTGTGTCTGTGTGCTAGTGTGTATGTGTCTTTGTGTTTGTCTCCACCACCGTTTACAACCGGTGTTGGTGTATTTACGTCCCCCGTAAATTAACGGTTTGGCAATTGAAACCGACAGAACCGGGCTTCTTTCAGTTTCCGTCTACCAAATCCACTCACAAAGCTTTGGTTGGCCCGATGCTATAGACACTTGCCCAAGGTACCACGCAGTGGAACTGAACCCGGAACCACGTGGATGGGGAGCAAACTTCTTACCACGGAACCAGACCTGTAGTAATTGTTTCAAAGTAGCTGGCTTTAAAACCAATATGTACTGGAGTCGATTCATTTGACATAAATTCTCTGGGGTGGTGCCCCAGCTTGGCCGTAATCTGATGACTGACACAAAAGATAAAAGATAAAAGATTGTTTTATACCATATATAGAAACAATTTATTATGCTTCGTTGTGTAACTGTACTGAATCGGTTAAAAAGAGAAGCACATCGTCAGTTGTAGTTTATTCGGTAAGGCGGAGGTATTGTTTCTAGTTGTGTTTGTTTGTCCGTGGACAAGATATCTCAAGAACCGCTGCATGGATTCGGATGAAACTTTCAGAGATGTTTAGCCATATGACTGGCACGAACTGATTAGATTTTGGTATCGACCCGGTACCAGACAAGGGTTCTGGATTATTTTTCCGTTTTTTTTGTTTTTGTTTTTGTTGTTGTTTTTTTACTTAATTTTAGAGAGTGGCCGGGTTCGTCTTTAATATTCTCGTTTGTGAGAGCAGTCGAGTTTATTTCAGATATTCTCATTTTAAAAATCATCTCTGGCTAATCGTTTAGAGGACGCTAGTGTTGTCTTGGCGGAGGCTTGCGCTCTCTCA
>NC_042998.1:30734831-30839831 GCF_006345805.1 Octopus sinensis
CGATAAAATAAAGTACCAGTCAAGTACAGGGATCAATGTAATCGCCAAACCCCTCCCCTTAAAATTACCTGCCTTGTATAAAAATTTGAGACTATTTATTTATTTATTTTCCAGCGGTGCGCAGCAATTCTGTAATATGACAATCTTCACCAATATGCAAAGAAATGGTTCCTGTGCAGACGCCGAAATCTTGCTCAGTGAAGGCTTCAAACTTGCAACACTGGGGCTTCCACCTCCGGGTCAACCCTGTGTCTTTGAAAAGTAAATAATACGACATTAATCGCATCAATTCCAAAATGAAGTCCTTGCCTTTTTTTTCTTTTTTTCTTTTCTATATTGCAGCCATTGATGCCATACTTGTTATTTATGTTATTTATGTTGTTCTTGCTCTTGTTCTTGTTACTGTTGTTAGCATCAATATACCAGCTGTTGTTGTTGTTGTTGTTGTTGTTAAGCAACAAAGCGGGTAAGGGTGATTAGGTAATGGTCTGGGGCTTAGGGGTGGGAGACCCCAGACCTTGGAAAAAAAATAAGTTTGATCGTCTTGTTGTAGTCAAGGGCTCTTCATTGACGCCTGGCACTACTGGGAGGTGACTCTCAAAGTCGCTGGAAATGGAGATCTCCAGGTCCAAATTCTTGAACGGCTGTTGTTGCTGTTGAGCATCTCAGCTCTGGTAAAGCAACATTATGATCAAAAAGAATTCCTACCATGACATTTTTAACCGCTTAACATTTTTTCTGGATACATTGTGTGAGATAACCATAAAGTGCCCAATTTTTATTAAAACTGAATTCTCTTTTTAATCTTAATTTTATAACATAGCAAATAATAGTAGATTTTCTGAAAAGAAAAAAACTGTTGTTGTTGCTGTTGTTAAGCAACCAGACGGGTAAGGGTGATTAGGTGATGGTCTAGGGCTTAGGGGCGGGAGTCACCCAGACCTTAGAAAAAATAAACTTTGATCGTCTTGTTGTAGTCGAGGGCTCTTCGTTGACGCCCGACAGCACTGGGAGGTGGCCCTCGAAATCGCTGGAAATGGAGATCTCCTGGTTCAAATTCTTGAACGGCGCTGTTGTTGTTATTGTGTTTGTTGTTGTGATTGTTGTTGTTGTTTCTTTTGCTATTGTTGTTAATGATGTGACTGTTATTTCGATGCTATTTTTCCATTTATGATATTCGTATGTTGATCGATAAAAGCGAAAACAATGAATTAGTTGGCCTGATACAGAATAAAACAAACTTTGTTATATGTGCTAAGGAAGTGGAAGCGAATATCCTGTAAGACGACGAAACTACGCCTCGATTTCACTCTCAAACTGCTTCTCATCTTGATTTTTTTTCATCATTTTGGAGTGTAAAGTCAATTATCTCTTTATTTACGAAATCAGTTCTTCTAGCTTCTATTACTCTCTCAGTCTGAACGTTAAAGTCCCACAACATCTGGTATTTCGAGCTGTCAAAAACGCTAGCACACCGGGCGAAATGCGTAGCCGTATTTCGTCTGCCGTTACGTTCTGAGTTCAAATTCCGCCGAGGTCGACTTTTGCCTTTCATCCTTTCGGGGTCGATATAATCGACTTAATCCGTCTGTCTGTCCTTGTTTGTTTCCTCTGTGTTTAGTCCCTTGTGGGTAGTAAAGAAATAGGTATTTCTTCTTCTTCTTCTTCTTCTTCTTCTCATTATTATTATTATTATTATTATTATTATTATTATGATTATTATTACTTTTTTTTCTTCTTTCAAATTTGCTTCCATTTCTTGCCGAGTGTCTTCCCGACTCCTAGGGCAAAGAAACTCATAGTATACATTGGTAGGCCATTAAACCAAACTCAATAGTTCGTTCATTTTTTTTATTTTTTTTTAAGTTATATTAAAATACATGAGCAGCAACAGTTCTCACATCGACAATGCTCTTCTCAATACGTGTGATGTACCAGTTAAGACAATCTTTTGCACTTCTTGCAGGGATGGTAAGCCAGGGATCATTCTCATATAATTTTCGGTTCCCTTCTTGATCATTATTATTATTATTATTATATTATTATTATTATTATTATTATTATTAAATTTCCTTGTGCCTACTAAAGCATATTCAATTATATTACAGAATATTTGTCTCTAACACTATAAAGTGCTGCCCGGGATTTACTGGGACTGACTGTACTATACGTAAGTTACATTACAATATATAAACACTTTATAAACGTTTCACCATAGCAATGATGATATATGGGTGTCTCTGTGTGAATGGCTGCGAAGCGTAGGAGTGGCTGAGTGGTAAGAAGCTTGCTTCCCAACCACATGGTTTCCGGGTTCAGTCCCACTGCATGGCACCTTGGGCAAATGTCTTCTACTATAACCTGGGGCCGACCAAAGCCTTCTGAATGGATTTCGTAGTCGGAACCTAAAGAAGTCCGTCATGTGTGTGTGTGTGTATGTGTGTGTGTGTGTGTGTGTGTGTGTGTGTGTGTGTATTTGTGTGTCTGTATTTTCCCCCTACCATCGCTTGACAACCGTTGTTGGTGCCCCGTAACTTAGCAGTTCGGCAAAAGATACAGATAGAATAAGTACTATGCTTACAAAGAATAAGTCCTGATATCGATTTTTTCGACTAAAGGCAGTGCTCCAGCATGGCCGTAATGACTGAAGCAAATAAAAAAAAAAAGAATATTATATATATATATATAGTAAAGTCTATTTGCCAACGCTACGTGGTAGTCCTACTTTTCAGCCCCAGGAAAACATCTTTTCCAGCAGACTACCGACACGTGATCTGTGTCCGTTTACTGCAAGCAAGTGAGTCCTACTATTCCCTTTCTAGCCGTAGCGATACCTGTAGACCAATGGTTTCTGGGTAATTTCCCTTCGTCAGTACAGGATAACTGCCGGCTAGAGGTAGCAACCACTCGCTCTTGCTCACAGTATATATATTTAAAGCGACACAACGTTACTGCTCTCGTAAAGAGAAAAACAACTAGTTCTAAATTTCTGAGCGAGAAATATGTAGTAACAGTACCGTACAATAAAGTCTATTCGCCAACTCAACACAGCATGATCGCATGACTGAAACAATTAAAAGAATAAAAGAATATATATATATATATATATATATATATATTCTGTTTGCCAACGCAACGTGGTAGTCCTACGTAGGACAATGCTACTATTTTAACCCCAGGAAAAAACCTTTCAAGCTGGGTACCGACACATGATCTGTGTCCGTATACTGTGAGCAAGGGAGTGTACTGTTCCCTTTCTAGCTGTAGTGATACCTGTAGGCCAAACGTTACTGAGTAATATAAATAATACAAATAAGAAAATGGAGAAACAAGTTTATTTTGTTCATCAACTTTCGGATATTATAATGTTGGATTAATATCCGAAAGTTGATGAACAAACTAAATTTGTTTCTCCATTTTCTTATTTGTATTATAAATTTACGGTAAAATTATTTCTTTACCTTCACCCGTTTAATACAATAAATGAGTTAATTGCATTGCAATTAAAAATCATTTATGTATTAAGAATCTGGGTACAGTACCAACAGTATATCGGATAAATGCTATCCCATAGTGGGTTACACCCATAACCCCTTTCTTACTTTGTACTATATATATATATATATATATATAAAGGTATAATGAATAAACATTCCAGTCGGTCAAAACAACTTTATATCATTCCCAAATTATCAAAAATCGAATATAAATATATAGTAAAATAATAGGGCACCCAGTAGTAAAACCTAATAGTATAAAATATACACATATATACGAATAAAAGGTGATAAAACCTAAAAGGGTAATACGAGTGAAGTCGAAGGAAGAAAAATATATATGGAATAAATCCATGCACAATAAAGGTGACTAAAAATGTAAGGCAATGGAGCTAAAATAATATAAATATAAATATATAAAAATACAAGGGTGTAAATATAAAGAATAAAGTGTAAGAAAACCAGAACAGAGTCCATTTAAGGCCATCTCTACGATCGTTTCAAAGGATGCTGCTTCACATTGTTAATGTACAATCCATTAAGGAAATCCAAAAGCAATCGGCAGAAAACTTCACATTTCTGGTAATTACATTGTTCATTTGCAGACAAGTAAAAATAAGATCACTGTGGATTCAAGCGAGGATTAGACCATTGTCAGTTTCAAAGATAAAGAATTTGCTACAGGTTCTACTCAGTTTCAATTCAAGATAAAGAGGAGGAATATGAGCTATAATATTGAATGGTCATTCCTGTCCGAGCCCCACCTCCTCGAGCTATACAATTGAATGGTCAGTCCCGACCGAGCCCCCATCCTCGAGCTATACTTTTGAATGGTCAGTCCTGTCCGAACCACCCACCTCACTTTAATGCTAATTTAAACAGATGTAGATTGTGCCTCAGGGAATCGTACTTGATTCTTAAATGTTTTGGTTCAAAACTCCATAATAAATTTTCTGATGTTGTACATTTTTGCAACCCTAGGCTTTTCTCAACCTTCTCGAGTAAATACAAAAATAGAAATAAGGGTAAAATAAAATGAGATGCCTGTACCGGGATCTTGAATTGGTATCAGGGATCTTATTTGCTATTCATTCACTTTACAATGGTATTATCTACTTCTTATTTGTTTCTTTTTTTTTTACTTGTTTCAATCATTTGATTGCTGTTATTCTGGAGCACCACCTTTAGTCGAACAAATCGACCCTCAGGACTTATTCTTTGTAAGCCTAGTACTTATTCTATCGTGCTCTTTTGTCGAACCACTAAATTACGGGGACGTAAACGCACCAGCATCGGTTATCAAGCGACGGTGAGCGTTGGGGAATAAACACAGACACAAATACCTATATAAATACACACACACACACATACACACATATATATATATATATATATATATTATATATATATATATATACACACACATAAACTTGCGTCTACCAAATCCACTCACAACTGATTTGGTCGACCCTTACCACACAGCCACGCCTACTATTTAACAGAAATCTTTATTATTTTATTTTCTTTCAGCCAAATGTTTACCTGTCTGTGAAAATGATGGAATTTGTGTCGAACCAAACATTTGTTCCTGCAAAGACGGTTATACAGGTGAACGTTGCACAGAAATTATTGAAGGTAAATTTTGTTTGAAACTATTGGCAAATATGATGCCCAACACTAAATCGATCTTATTCGGATCTATTCATCTGCAATAGTTTAGTCACTTTGACTAAGCTTATCAAACCCATAATATTGAAACCAATTTCGAAGTCGTGGCCACATTTTACAATAAGATTCTTGAAATCGGGATATAAACCTGATTAGTTTGACCTCGTGTGATTCATTAACATCTCCAGTATTGTACTGTTGGGGAAGTACCATTTGTAAGTTCAACCGAACCACTGCTTTAATAATTGTTTCAGTTTCTTTGGTATCGAGAGGACTGGTAAATGTCTTAATCATACTGCTATATCACGTTGAATGCACCGGTTCTCGTTCGATCACCGAAGTTAAGCAACGTCGAGCCTAGTGAGTACTTAGACGGGTGACCGCTTGCCGTAAGCATCTCACACTTTATAGTGGTGCCCCAACATGGCCACAGCCTTAGGGGGTGAAACATATAAAAGAATAAAGGAAAAAATATCGATCACTACCAATTTGACTTCTATCACCGATATGATGCAAATAACGCAGAAAGGTTATAACAAAATTTCGTCTGAGAAAGAAAATGAATATATCAGATAAAATACATCGAAGTAAAGGTTTAATATAACAATGTACGGAATGGCACTTTGGCTGCCGTACGTTAAAGGGGTGTCAATTATCTTCCACTTAGACATTTGTCTTGTCTTTCTCGCTTCGAAGCTATGGTTACTCTATCAAATATTTGCTCACTATTTCGCTCCTCTTACGCAAGATAGGTAGATAGATAGATAGATAGATAGATAGATAGAGAGAGAGAGAGAGAGAGAGAGATACAGAGAGATATAGAGAGACAGACAGATATGGAGATATAGATAGACGGATAGATATAGACATACAGATAGATAGATGTAGACAGACAGACAGACAACATATAGATAGATATATAGATAGACAGATTGAAAGATAGATATAGACAGATTGAAAGAAAGAGAAACAGAGAGAAAGAGAGAGAGAGAGAGATTGAAAGAGAGATAGAGAGAGATGCATTGAAGGAAAGAGAGATAGAGATAGATAGATTGAAAGATAAATAAAGAGAGAGAAAGATAGATAGATAGATAGATAGATAGATAGATAGATGCGAAGGTAAGTTTATTCAAAGCAGTAGTTTTGTATTTCTCTATAATAGTATCTTCTCATCTTATATAAATTTGTATTAAAAATAGAAAAACATTTTACTTAATTATTTCAGCAGGTATTTTCCAAACTGGCCTCTGGTGCACTAATAAAATCCTGATATAGCTTGACGTGACGGACGTACAATGTTAAAAATATAGAAAAAGAAAACGACATTTAAAATACATTTATCGGTTTTAATTTTGGCACAATTTTGTATGGGTGGGGTAAGTCGATTACATCGACCCCAATACTTATTTTGTGGAACCCGTACCCGGCATGCGAACGATTCTACAAGTCTGCCACCTTCGCTTTTGCAATGTATTTATTATTAATCATTTTACATAAAATCACTCTGAGGTTAATTCTTTCTTTCCTTATAAAGACAGCTCAAACATTAAGCTGTCTTTATAATATCAATTTAATGTTAATACATAAAATCTGAAGATTACGTTAATGAAAATAAACAATTATTCTTAGGGATTTTAAAAGAAAATTTGTGAAGATCCACAATTCTGCGAAATTTTTAAAATCAAAAAGATCTTTAAATCAAAAAAATGTTTTTAATCATAAGTGACTTCCCTTCAGAGAATTTTTTTTTTTTTTCTTAAAGCTAGTGTTTCTGCTACATAGATTTACAAGTCTAATTTAGAGTTAAATGAAGAATAAATGTTGAAATGTTTCAAATTATGTACAGATGAAAACATAAATGACACTTGAAAAAGAAAAACGTTTAAAGATTAGAAAATATTTCATTTGCACGAAATAACAGTTTGAAGAGATGAGATTTCTTGTAAAACACCAATTGGAATTATTTTTGAATTTGAAAGGCACTGAGCTGGCAGAAAAGTGATAAGAAATGCGTTGCTGAGTTTGTTTCGCGCCTTTACGTTCTGAGATCAGATCTCACTGGCGTTAGATTAGCCTTTCATTCCTTCGAAGTCAATAAAATAAAATAGCGGTCAAGTCCTGGAGGTCTATGGCATCGACTGTGGCTGTGTGTTTAAATCTGAAACGATTTTTTTCCATGTTGAATCAGGAAAAATAAAATATCGAACACAGCGACTCAATACTTACACAGCGAAGTTTGAAACCCCCTTTTTTTGCAATGTGTGTGTGTGTGTAAAAGTAAAGCAGCAAAAAAAATGACAACGTAGAAATGGTTTGTTTCAAGGAAAAAAATTTGTCGTGTTCGACAGAACTTAAATGTGTTCTGTATTAGAGAAAGAGAAAGACCACGAGACCATATTATGCAATACATAAGATGATCTCTTCCCTTTCATTTCAGATGGATCTGTTGAGAGTTAAACATTAGGAGTATTTTATTGTTGCAAAAAAATGTTCTACAAGCTTATCTCTGAATTTTCGGCTCTAAACAAACAAGGTGTCTTTCGTTCACTGCCATTGAATGTGATTGGCTGCCATATAAGTCGGTAGGCATGCTGGTCAAGTACGTGGCAGATCTATCACTGGTTGTGATTACGCGAAATTGTAATACTGACAAAAGGTGCGTCCAATTTGAGACAGCGATGTTATGAGATCGAATGCAGAAAGCGATGTTACAGAGACAACCTTACGATACGTTTATTGTAACAAAAATTAACAAAGCCAAGGAAACAGTTGTATGTCTATTATTTTGCAAGAAGCAGTATAGAGTGTGTAGTAAATACACCATTGTGCCTTGAAGGAAAATGCAGTGGCCATGTCGATCTAGCGATGTAGTGGCGAATAGCTGTTATGGTTAAAGGAAGTGAGATAACTGCAAGTGACCAAAGCGCGACTTGAAGCAGTAAAGATTACTGATATCAGAAAGCGTTGTCTAAATACATTTTGAGACACCTGGAGAATTTGATGGTGTTACCAGTTCCGTTCAGGTTAACTGTCTAGTGATTTCCAACTCAAAGGCTGCAAAACTTTATGGCCAATATAACACGTCCAAAACAAGAGAAGCAGTGCAATGCAAAATAACGCTAAGTGCAGCACGCAACAGAAACGATGCCAAGGTTTTTAATTTAAAGGTTGATTAAGAGCTTGAAACGAGTGCTAGGTGAACAGGTATAAGAGTGTGTATATGATAAATAGATGTATGCATTTATATTGATATGTTGCCTAAATTAACAGTAAGTGGAGCAAACAATTGCATCTATGCAAAAACCATTAACAAAAAAGCCAATAAATGGTGCAAAATTGATACAAAAATAACTGAGACGAGACTAGAATCAAAATTCTAGTTAGGAAACAAGGGCAGAGTAAGTTATAGCAAAATATGTATTGTAATTTGCGAGGTTTTACAAGTCGTATTATTTGCTTGACATGAATTATAATGCTAGGCGAAAAATCTTCTTGGAAGGAATTATCGGAAAAGTCAATAGTTGTCTCTTCTATGCTGGAGATGTGTGCGGTAAAGACATTAAAAAATTGAACATGGTAGAGCGAACAAAAGTAAAAGGAACGAAACCAAAACAGGCAATGTAACCAAATGAAAATTATGTGAAAATTTAATGCTTGACATAAATAAAGAAGGGAGTTAAGCATTAAAAAGTTGCTGGAAACAACATTTCGGTGCTCTGTTCTTTGCTACTATTTACGAGTGTTTTTCACAATAAAATATTTTTATTACAAAGTATTTGCAAGTAAGAGATTTGCAGGAATTTTATGTAGGTTTTTTGGAGGAGTTTATGTTTTCCGTTCTTCTTTCTTTCCTCTTATTCTGACCTTTCTTTTTTAATATTGCTTGGAGGTGTCAAGTTTTACTGGTGTATGTCATAAAGCTGATACTGTTTATGTGTAGAGATGTAAGGTGTTTATGGAGCAGTGTTTCGAAAAAGGAATCAATAATTTCAAGACGTAAATTAAAAACGTTTCATGTAAAGGTGCTCAAAGGGGGAACAAAAACAAGCCAAGAAATTCCTCATAAAATATCAATGTATATTTTTCGGTCTTGCATTAGTTACATAGTGAAGTCTGAAAATATTTTCAAAGGTTTGTATAAGATTATGTATGTATGTGCATTTTTGTGTGTATGTTTACGCATGCGTGTGTCTTGTGTTACAGGCAATTAGCTTAGATGATGGCAACGTAGAAATACCTTTATGTCTTGGTAATTGAGATCAATCATGCGTAAGATGATAGACATTTATGCATGGACGGCCAGAGTAACACAGTTTCGCAGCAACTGAAATTATTCAATTTCTTTATTACCCACAAGGGGCGAAATACAGAGGAGGGGACAATACGGCCTGATTGGGGTCAGACACACAATGATTATATGACTTTTAAAATTTTACAAAATATAATGAAATCGAATGAAATCGAATGAAATCGAATGAGATACAACAAGGACAAAATACAAACGTGAAATGAAGCAGAGAGATGGGTTACGCTCCGACCCCACGATCCCCATTCTCCTACTGGAACCTTTGTATGCAGACTTATGACATGTTCACGAGGAATCTTTCATTCCCAGCCCCCTCGCAACATGCAACCATCTTTCTTCGAACATTTTCTCTGACAGGCATCTTCTCTCCAGCCTCACCTTCCTTTTAAGGTGGAAGATAAAATATCTCACCAACCCGAGACCGGAGATGAAGTTGCCTGTCGCCAAACCTTTCATTCGCGACTTCCATACCACCTCTTTCGCAATTGCTACTACTGCGAGAAAACCTTAGCAACTACAATTATTCTTTAAATGTTAAACATTCGAAACTTTTACAGCCAGAGACAAAATTTCTAAAAGCTTTTCTTTGAATTTTGGTGCTGAAACTCAGAAAGTTCCTCTTGATTTCTGCCGAATGTGATTGCCTGCACAATAAGTTGGCAGGATATGTAGGTTTCCATCGATACCTCTTCAGGGACTAGGAAAAATAAAATAGTAATATTGACGAAACCTGAATTCAATTCGAGATGTGACTGCCGTGAGATCTAATCCAGAAATCGATCTGTTGCAATTGCTTAGAGCATGATTATCCTGGTTCCGTCCTCACAATCTACAGTAATCCCTCGCCATTTCTCGGTTCACCTATCGCGGATTATTAAAGCTTACGTCGATTCCTCTGTGGTACTGTTTTGCACTTATAATAAAATAAATATATACAAATTATAAAAAGTCATTTTAAAATATATACAGTACAGTACTGTTTCTACTTCGCGGATTTTCACATCTCGCGGGATGTTTTGGAACGTGGCACCGCAATAGTCGAGGGATTAGTGTATTTGTATTTTATTTAACAACATGCTTCATTTAATCGAATATCAGTTACTTAAAAAGTAAGCATTCCAACTAGATGTCTTTTACAAAGCACCGAACATCAAAACCTCTTATAATTTCGATATAAATATTTCTATCCGATACGCTACTCAGCCGATATAGAAAGATGTAAATAATGTTATTAGAGCAATGAAAATATTTTAATTGTGTTACTGTATTTACTGGAATACATTTATCATTATGTCCGCCAAAAACAAATTAGCACTTTGCTGAAAATGATTTCTATGTTAAAAATATCTTTCATGATTGTCGCTTCATATTTAAGAAATATGCTTAGTTTAATTTGACATGAAGAAACCAGTTAACTATCTTCTTGAACAAAGTGTGATTACGAACACTACCTTATTTCTATTTCAGAGGTAAATGACGCATTTCAGTACTGTTATGAGTCGTCAGTGTGCGAAGGTCCAAAAGTATTTTGGTCGAATGATCAGCGACTTTCACTTGGAGATTGTTGTGGACAGCGAAGCAATGGATCGTGGGGTGGAGACATTGAAACCTGCATCGCTTGCAATTTTCAAAGTTAGTATTTTTTTCCTAATTCTGTTGGTTCGAATCCCACCAAGGTAAACTTTGCCTTTCAACCTTTTTAGGGGGTGGCTCATAAAATAAGTTTCCAACCGCGTACTGACCATGGTAATTTCATCTAATCACCATTAATTTTCGCCCATCATCTGTGAACTTGTGTCAAAATGAGACTTCTAGTATTCCCCTCTTAGTGAGTGATGATTAAAACGTTTCGGCTGATGTACTCTCAGGGCTTCTTTATGTTGCTCTCATACTCCTAAATTCCAGGAATTTCGTACACAAGCCCTTTATTAAATGATTGTTCTTACTTCGTTGTCCATATCAAGAATATTTTCGTATTAATTACTTTCCTACATTCCGTAATATTTGCTTATTCTGCTAGAATCAGATCACATATAGATTAACTGAGCTATAGATTGAATTCCTGGTTACCAGGTAAACTACATCACTTAAAAATGCTTATATTTACTGCCCCAGTGTGTAGAATAATGGTGTATATATATATATATATATATATATATATAAGTATTTGTAAAATATGAAGTGTTCAAGTTTAATTACTGAGTATAAGGTTTGATTAAGTGTTAGCAACAGAGGTAGAGACAATCGCCCCAATATATCAGGTGATAATAATCGTTCGTATATTTTTACAGTTCACGCTGAGTTGATAGAATGAATTCTGTTACCCATTCCCGCTTAGTTTTTTCTCCGTAGTTATATAAACAACAATAAATCTAAACAATGTGTAAGAAAAAACTTTTTAAAAAAAAAATTAATTTGACGTCCAATTATTTTAATTTCCGAGAGTTTATGAATTTCAGTCTTTTTAAGATTTCATTTCTAAATTTATTCTTTGATTTGTTCGAACTGTCATTTTATCAATTTTATTTAATTGTTATTTCTATTAGACCTAAATATATGCTTTATAACCAACTTTGTCATAGATATTTTTGTGAGTGCAACATATTTTTCTGTTAAATTCTATTCTATCTAAAATTGTTTGACTTTCTTAAATTTCAG
Organism: Octopus sinensis; assembly: GCF_006345805.1. Lineage (NCBI taxonomy): Eukaryota > Metazoa > Mollusca > Cephalopoda > Octopoda > Octopodidae > Octopus > Octopus sinensis. The sequence goes on from NC_042998.1 coordinate 30,746,961, forward strand.
TAACAAACATAAAAAGAATATTTTTTTCTACTCTAAGCACAAGGCCCGAAATTTTGGGCAAGGGCGCAAGTCGATTAGATAAAGCCCAGTACGCAATTGGTACTAATTTATCGACTCCGAAAGGATGAAAGGCGAAGTCGACCTCGGCGAAATTTGAAGTCAGAACGTAACGCAGACGAAATACCTATTTCTATTTCTTTACTACCCACAAGGGGCTAAACACAGAGAGGACAAACAAGGACAGACAAACAGATTAAGTCGATTATATCGACCCCAGTATGTAACTGGTACTTATTTAATCGACCCCGAAAGGATGAAAAGCAAAGTCGACCTCAGCGGAATTTGAACTCAGAACGTAGCGGCAGACGAAATACCTATTTCTTTACTACCCACAAGGGGCTAAACACAGAGAGGACAAACAAGGACAGGCAAACGGATTAAGTCGATTATATCGACCCCAGTGCGTAACTGGTAGTTATTTAATCGACCCCGAAAGGATGAAAGGCAAAGTCGACCTCGGCGGAATTTGAACTCAGAACGTAACGACAGACGAAATACGGCTACGCATTTCGCCCGGCGAGCTAACGTTTCTGCCAATTCGCTGCCTTGACATAAAAAGAATATTGAACCGAAAATGTCAATTAATGGTTGAGATGAATAGTGAGCTGGCAGAAACGTTAGCAAGCCGGGCGAAATGTGTTGCCGTATTTCGTCTGTCGTTACGTTCGAAGTTCAAATTCGGCCGAGGTCGACTTTGCCTTTTATCCTTTCGGGGTCGATAAATTAAGTACCAGTTACGCAGTGGGGTCGATGTAATCGACTTAATCCCTTTGTCTGTTTTTGTTTGTCCCCTCTGTGTTTAGCCCTTTGTGGGTAGTAAAGAAATATATATATATATATATATATATATATATATATATATATATATATATATATATGAGAGAGAGGTGGGGACGAATTGCATTCAGTCACCATTCTGTCTCCTCTTTATATAATATTCGTTCAATCGAATAATATTTAGTCTCTAAAAACGCATGGTAATCATATAACAATGTGATAAGAGGTTATAACAAAATAGATTTGCTCGTATTGTTAATTATAGGGATATTTCCGTTCATATCCATTCTGGCATTAATAAAGTGACTTTACATATACTTTTAGATTTTCAAACACTTAATAGGACTCTACAGATTGATCCAAGTTGTCGATTGACAGGAACACAATTTATGAAGACGTTTGATGGTAATTTTTTCCCCTTACAATCTGATGTCTGCACCTACAACTTGCTAGAATATGGCAAAGAATGGATAATAACTCTCGCAATGACAAACTGTCGATCAAAATTTTCATGCCGAAAAGTAAGATATTTTTGTTGTTCATGTATTCTTTTTGATGATAAAATCTCAATTAATATCCAGTCTTTTGCGTAGTGTTCGGTCTTTGCATATTTATGCTATCCCTGGGAGCACGTATGTATGCCTCATGTCTTTAAGGTATATTTCTCCATATCTCTCACACGACCAAAAATCTTAGCAATGTAGCTATATCTTAACTACATAGCTGCACTGCAAAAATACCAGCAAATATTACCGTATATAATAAATGGTGGGGGAAAAAGTCACCGACCTCCGCTAACTGGTAAAATTGTAATATTTACAAAAATATATACCACAGATAAAGTCAAATAAAAAAACACCTTCGGGCATCATACAGCCACCTCGTCAACAACAGCCTCCTCGGGGTCATTTGTTGAAAGGATCTCAGCTAACATTGCCTGTTTCTTACTCATCATTTGTCAACTATGATGACCCCTCCCCACAACAGTTCTTCAGAGGAAACTGTTTAAGGCTCAATCAGTATCGGTAACATGGTTTTAGGATTCTCTTTCGCTCTTTTACTCTTTTACTTGTTTCAGTCATTTGACTGTGGCCATGCTGGAGCACTGCCTTTAGTCGAGCAAATCGACCCCAGGACTTATTCTTTGTAAGACTAGAACTTATTCTATCGGTCTCTTTTGCCGAACTGCTAAGTTACGGGGACGTAAACACACCAGCATCTCGGTTGTCAAGCGATGTTTGGGGGACAAACACAGACATACAAACATATATACACACGTACATATATATATATATATATATATATTATTGGTGAATTGAAGAAATGGAGCTAAACGAAGATTGAACAGAAAATTTTTGCTACCAAGGTATCGGTTAAACTTTTGATTAATCTGCTACAAGATTATTCATCTTTCTATTTCACATAAATTATATATATATATATATATATATAATATATATATTATTGGTGAATTGAAGAAATGGAGCTAAACGAAGATTGAACAGAAAATTTTTGCTACCAAGGTATCGGTTAAACTTTTGATTAATCTGCTACAAGATTATTCATCTTTCTATTTCACATAAATTATATATATATATATATATTATATATATATATATATATACATATGTATATATATATATATACGACAGGCTTCTTTCAGTTTCCGTCTACCAAATCCACTCACAAGGCTTTGGTTGGCCCAAGGCTATTGTAGAAGACACTTGCCCAAGGTGCCATGCAGTGGGACTAAACCCGGAACCATATGGTTGGTAAGCAAGCTATTTACCACACAGCCACTCCTCCGCCTTTGTTTTACCTATATTTATTTTATTCACGTCTTTAAAATGCTCTGACTTTTTTTATCTTTCGTTTCTTTAAAGACTTTGACAATAAAGTTTGAAAATAAAATCTTGAATGCGGAAGGTTTCTCTGTCAGCCTCAATGGTTATGCCATGGATTTTTTAAAAGGAGAAGTCAAAGATGGTTTGTCATCACTTTTTTTAATCCCTTTTTACATTTTCATTTATGAAATTGTCTACGTTGCACAGAGTAGTAAAATGTGATGGAAATAAAGATAAAACATTAGACATTCAATGAATATATGTAACTAGTATTAAAAATTTCCCAAAGTTTGTATCACTATATCAAAGAACATCACTTTAAAATCGTTTAAAAGAATGATAAAGCTTTAAAATATATCTGATCTTTCAAAGAACTTTCTAAATTAAGTTGCTAAATTCTCGATAGCTAATGATCTGATAAATCTGAAATTTTTGCATAAATAATCGCTAAGTTGAAACCAAAATTATTGACCTTACATTCCACATTTCTTACTCTTGCACTATATTTCCAATAGACCTTTCTTCTATCGCCTTCAAATATGATATTTCTGCAAATAAACGTATTCTTAGACTAAGTTACAACGCATTATTGAACCATGATCCCAGCAAGTTTATCCATATACCCACAGACTCCGAACTAGAATAAATCACATTACAACACAAACTATATATATATATATATATATATATATATATATACACGCACACATACACACACTCACACACATAAAAGTATGTATGTATACATATATATATATATATAATATATATATATAAATTAAAGAAGGAAAATGCGCACACTTTAGGTAGTTTTAATATAATTTTTAACATATCTTGCTTTGTTTTTGTCGACCGGTTTCGCTTTCACTCTTCATGAAATTATAATTTATTTAAATACGCATTTTCTTAAGAAGAATGTTTTTGTCCATGTTGTGTGTGGAGTTTATGAATGAATGATTTAACAAATAGAAAATCTAAGGGAAGGTAATTGGTCATCGTTATTATTGTGGGCAGTGTAGATAATTTTTCAGCTTTCGGTGGTGAGGGAATATATATAGATATACACACAAATTCAATAAATAGAGTAGTGGGGAGAAATATGTACATTGATGGTATGTAATCGTGAATTAAAATATATAAAGACATAAAAGTTGATTATACGTGCATATTTAGGCGTGTTCTGTATTTTTCGATGAAAACATTTTCTTTAAACGTTCTTGTAAAAAAAATTGTGTTTTTGCACTGGTAGAACGGGAAAACTGTGAAATTTAGTTTGATGTTTTCTGCACCTTTTTCTATGTGTTCACTTAAAGAAATTCGTCTGTATTGCGGGATCCGGATCTGCTCTTTATGTAGAGTGGTTCTCCGTCTCAATATCATACTCGTCCGTCATATGTAATGATGTCCACAACCCGAGCAGGTTATTACATAAATTAGGTTCTCAGAGGCACAAGTGAAGTTGATTTTAATTGTGAACCTCTCCCCTTGTTTGAAAAGGAAATCCAAGCCTTCAAGTAGGTTGGGGCATGTTTCACAATTTGGGCGTCCACATTTTTTAACCGTTGGTTTCGTGATTGTTGTGTAAAGCTTCGCATTTGTTAGCAGTCTCTTTAGTGATATGTGTTGCTTTTTGCATTTGATGAGTTTAAGCGCTTTCAGGATGTTGTTCACTTTTGGGTTTCTAGTAAGTAAAGTGAGATTTTGCAAATTAGTGTTGTATGCCACATTTTTTCTAGGGTTGTGGGTTGATATATACAGTAGTGTTCTGAGAGGAGGTGTGGTGTTATGTTTTGTTGTCTTTAATGTTTTTTATGTCTAAATTCTTGGCACGCTTAATTCCATCGTCTATAAGTGAGGGTGAACATTGTCTTTCAGTTAGTGTTGTTTTGAGGTCTAGAAGACGAAGGTTCCGAGTAGTTCTATCAGACATTATTGTGCAAATGCTTTTTGCCAAATTAAAAGGGATATTTATTTTGATATGTTTCGGGTGGCATGAGCTAAAGAGGAAATATTGTTTCGAGTCCGTTGGTTTATGACAGATGTCAGTTACAATTTAGTTGTTGACATTTCTTATCCTAATATCTAAAAATGGAAGCTGTTCTTTGCTATATTCCATTGTGAATTGAATGTTACTATTTATATCATTTCGTGTTGATTTGAAGTCCAAAATTTTGTCAATGGTCTCCTTCCAAATGATAAAACAGTCATCCAGGTATCTTTTTCAGCTTTCTCTTATGTAATGATGAAATGGATAACCATATTTTTGAAGTGACACTTCATATATGGTGAATTTAAAATAACCCATTATCACGTTCGCAATAACAAGAACTATTTTCGTTCACATCGCAGTTCCGCATTTTTGACGATAGTAGGTGTCATCAAATAGGAAATAATTGTTCTGAAGTATAAATTTTAAAGATTCAATAATAAAGATCTGATTTGTGCGTTCCGGGAGCACTTCGGGGTACTTTATTTAATTGCTTTTATTCCAAAGTTACGTGGGATGTTGGTGTAAAGATTGATAACATCGAAGTTAACCAGTATTGCCTCTTCTCTTAATTCTCTTCTCTTAATTGTTTTGGTAAGTGCTCTAACATGTCTAACTCGCCTCTAATTAAACATTTGATGTATTTCAGCAAGGGTTTCAGTAAGATGTCTAGAAAATTGCGTAGGTGGTGAGTTTCACAGGCTGGGCCAGCTATAATGGGCCTTAAAGTAAAGTCTTCTGGCGCTTGGATATTTATGTATTTGCCTGGTGATTGTTTGAAGGCTTCATTAATTATCTTGCTCTTGTGTATTTTAGGTAGGCCGTAAAAAGACTAGGTTTGCATTTGAAGTTCGTGATATAGTCTGTTTCTTTTTTCTGTCACGCCTTTTCCATGTAGCAGTATTAAGGATGCAATATTTTTCATTGTTTTTTTTGTTTGTTTATAGTTTACAAATTTTTCGTAGAAGGCATCGTTTTCTAGTATAGATAATACTAGGTTTTTATAGTATTCTATCCATCAGGACTGCAGCACTTCCTTTGTCTGCTTTATATATGCATATGTGTGTGTGTGTGTGTGTGTGTAAAAAAGTTTTTTTGTAGAAGATAAAAATTTCAGTTGTCAGCACTTTACATCCGAAAACGAAATCTTGCTTACATTGATTTATAAGATTTGGGTGGGATAAATGTTTATACTACAAATTCAAATAATAATAATAAAATATATAATAAAAATAAGATATAGGTATATATATATATATATAATATATATATATATACATATATATATATATATATATACATATAATTTTGTTAACTTTGATAGGTTTCGGCCAGTATAGGCCCAGGCCATATATGTATGTATATATATATATATATATATATAATATATATATATATATATATAGTGCGTGTGTTTATTTGCCCTCTCCCAACCACCCAAAATTAATAAAATGACCATCCCGAAATACTACAATATCTGCTTCAACACACGGTTTCACATCAGGAATCTTGCAAAACGAACTGATAAACTTTATATATATATATTATATATATATATATAATATATATATATATATATATATATATATATAGGGTGAATTCACGATAAAAACAAAAGACGGAGACAGGTGGTGTAGACAACAAACAGATTTATTAGTATAACGCTCGGGAAGTGAAGGAGTCTTTAACGTTTCGAGCTTACGCTCTTCCACAGAAAGGAACACAGAAATAAACAAGGAGAGAAAATAAAGAATGTGTAGTGGCTAGCGATCTATCATGGCGAATATACATACATACATGTGTGTGTGTGTGTGTGTGTGTGTATGTATTTGTGAAAAGGCGGACATTGTCTAACAAGCAGTTGTGCAGGCAAAAACTCGGAACACATGTGGCTGTGAAGCAAGCTTCTTACCACACAGCAAGGTTTCAAAAACAGCAAACTACGATAAAATATAGAAGACATTACAAAGTTTAAAAATCAATAACTATTTAATTCTCTACAGGAATTTCTACTTGAATTTCAATATATTTAAACGTGTCATTTTGTTTTCAATATCACAACATCCTTCAGCATTCATCTAGATTCATATTTGATATATATCGTATCATTATATTCTCAATTTTTAATGTTATATTGATTTGTTGGTGTTTCAAATGAGAATTGATGGTTAATTATTTCAGATGTGTTTGTCTATAAACACAACGAGTATATGGCAATTGAGATTTCAACTATACCAATTAAAATTTTGATGGACGAGAAATTATTTATTCAAATAACACCTAATGAGATATTACTTGGTGATCCGCAGTTGAAAGGTCTGTGTGGGGACTATGATAATAACCCTTCAAGTAAGTATCGGTTTTTTTTTTTCAACATTTAAATTTAATTTGCGTCAAATTATTTTCGTCGCTTTGAAACCGCGACCTGTTCACTGGCGAAACTTTGTGCTGCACCTGAGAAAGTAACAGTTAGTTCATGATATATGTGTGTGTTTATGTATGCATGTATGTATGTATGTATGTATGTATGTATGTATGTATGTATGTATGTATGCACGCATACACACACATGCATGCATACATACATACATGCATACATAAACACACACATATCATGAACTAACTGTTACTTCTCAGATGCAGCACAAAGTTGTATATATATATATATTATATATATATATATATAATATATATATGGCAAATGAAAGACGGAAGATGTAATATACATACACATATATTATATAATATATACATATTATATGTATATACATATTATATATATATATATATATATTATATATATATATATATATTATATATATATATATATTATATATATATATATATATATATATATATATATATACATAACTGTCAAATAAAAATATGGATATGAAAAAAATAAAAATCCCCCTTCTCCTTATCATTATTGCTACATACTTTTGTGTGTCTGATATGTATGTATGTATTTATGTATGTATATATCAAAATAGTAGATTGGAGAATGTATTGGGATTATCTATTCACCACTATACATGTTTCATTTGCTGATAAGAGTTACAAAATTGTACACGTCGGAGGAATAAGTAAACCATCTCCTATTAGAAATTGTTCAGACAGAGAAGTAAATAGTACATACGGATTTGGAATACTCGAATAAGCAGAAGTCACAGCTTGATTTTAACCCTCTCTCCATAATGTATATATGTGTGTGTGTTTGTGAGGGAGAGAGAGGACATGCTTGTGTGTACATGCATATACAACTATACACACATCCGAGCTGGCAGAAACGTTCTGAGTTCAAATTCCGCCGAGGTCGACTTTGCCTTTCATCCTTTCGGGGTCGATAAATAAAGTACCAGTTTCGCACTGGGGTCGATGTAATCGACTTAGTCCGTTTGTCTGTCCTTGTTTATCCCCTCTATGTTTAGCCCCTTGTGGGTAGTAAAAAAAATATATTAAAAAAAATATATATATATACAACTATACACACATGCTCTCACAACACGCACGCACACGCACACATTCATATATCAATATGTGTGTGTATATGCGTGTGTATATGTGTGTGTTTGTTTGTGTGAGAGAAAGTGTGTGTATGTGTGTGTACGCTCATTTTTAAGGCCCATTTTACATGCTAGCATGCATTGGGTTAGGAAGCAATCCTGCCAGTAATAATAATCTTTCCCAAACTCGATAATTTTCATCCCACTGCTACTTATTAATCGATTCCGATAAAAGACAAAATCGATTTTGGCGGAATTTGAACTCAGAACGTAAAGAACAAAAAAAATTACCGCGAAGTACTTCGTCCCGCATACAAACGATTGTCTTATTACTAACACTAGCTCTAACACTGGCCAACAAGAGCGTGATGCACATGCTAAGTTATTAACAGCGTGACATGCAGAATTAAATGATATTAATAGTTCTCTTACCAAATATTTTATAGATGATTTTAAAAGACCAGACGCCGTTGCCCTGAAGGATTATGAGGAATTTGTTGAGGCTTACATAACACCCCCATACAAGGTATTATTTTATTTCATACTTTTTATACTATGAAACACTCTCATTTTCATTTTTATTGGATTCAACTATATTTGCGTCGAGTTCGTTTAATATTTCTATACAGTAATCCCTCGACTATCGCGGGTATTAACGTTCAAAAAAACCCCGCGATAGGTGAAAATCCGTGAAGTAGTAAGAGTATTATACTCTTTTACTCTTTTACTTGTTTCAGTCATTTGACTGCGGCCATGCTGGAGCACCGCCTTTAGTCAAGCAAATCCACCCCGGGACTTATTCTTTGTAAGCCCAGTACTTATTCTATCGGTCTCTTTTGCCGAACCGCTAAGTGACGGGGACGTAAACACACCAGCATCGGTTGTCAAGCAATGCTAGGGAGACAAACACAAACACACAAACACACACACACACACACATATACATATATACGACAGGCTTTCAGTTTCCGTCTACCAAATCCACTCGCAAGGCATTGGTCGGCCCGGAGCTATAGCAGAAGACACTTGCCCAAGATGCCACGAAGTGGGACTGAACCCGCAACCATGTGGTTGGTTAGCAAGCTACTTACCACACAGCCACTCCTGCGCCTATATGTACTGTATATATTTTTAATTTTTATAATTTGCATACATTTGTTTTATCATAAATGCAAAACAACACCAAGGAGGAATCGACATAAGCTTAAATAATAATCCGCGATTGGGGAACCGCGATATGGCGAGAGATTTTTTGTTTTTGTTTTCGTTTTTTGCTCTGTGATTATGTATTTTTTATTACGTCCTTTCGTTTTATTCGTAATAATCAATGAAATATGCATGAAGTACTTAGCATTGCTTTTTGGCAATACTATATGTATAGGTCCAAATTATCTTGAGTACATACAAATATGTAATTGATATGCGCGTGTTCACGCATCAGTGTATGTGTATGTGCGTGTGTGTGTATAAACGTATTAGTGTAGACTGATATCCATCTATTTTCGTTTTCCTGAACATTTTGCACCCGTTCTTTATGCATGTAACGATGCACTCATTTTTTATCAACTTTAATACAGCCATCTATATATTATATTTAATGCATATACACCGCTGATAGGTAAAATCCATCGGTGTTCGTCCGAGAAAAAATATCTTATAGGCGCAGGAGTGGCTGTGTGGTAAGTAGCTTGCTTACCAACCACATGGTTCCGGGTTCAGTCCCACTTCGTGGCATCTTGGGCAAGTGTCTTCTGCTATAGCCCCGGGCCGACCAATGCCTTGTGAGTGGATTTGGTAGACGGAAACTGAAGGAAGCCTGTCGTATATATGTATATATATGTATACATATATATATATATGTATCTGTGTGTGTGTTTGTGTGTCTGTGTTTGACCCCTAGCATTGCTTGACAACCGATGCTGGTGTGTTTACGTCCCCGTCACTTAGCGGTTCGGCAAAAGAGACCGATAGAATAAGTACTGGGCTTACAAAGAATAAGTCCCGGGGTCGATTTGCTCGATTAAGGCGGTGCTCCAGCATGGCCACAGTCACATGACTGAAACTAGTAAAAGAGAAAAGAAAAAAAGAGTATGTATTGGAGGAAGATAAAAATTCGTCCCTGCAGCGACTAGCGAGAACGTTAGATGCATTTCAGCCTTTTTGCGCTTTGTCAATGATGTCTACTCGCAACCACTTGCTTAAACGGAATTTGTCGCATCCGATATAGGAAACGCTGAATTATTACATTCACTGATATTGCAAATAGTCACCAGGCTGAATAAAAATCCGCTGTACGCAACTGAAGCAGCATTAAATTAAAATACCCTTCCTTGCATCATATATAATGTAGGTATACCATTAACAGGCAGGATAGTAAGGTCTTTGTCCGAGATAAGATTTCTTATAGACGTGGTGTGTTAAACACACTCTATAGGAACAAAACGAAACATCGTCCCGACCACAATTAGCGCAAAGCCAGATGCATTTCGCCGTTTTTAGATCTTGTCAATTACGGGTGCACACAGCCTCGTACCCAAACTTTGCCCCCGATATCTTTGAAAAAAATCGGAGGTGACACATTTTTCTCGTCTGCCTTGTTTCCTATTATATTTTATCAGTTCTTGTATCTGTGTCTCTGTGTGTGTGTGTGCATACGTGTGTCTGTGTGTGTGTATTCGTGTGCACATGCACACACATGCACATGAAAGTACACCCTGGACTGCCTCCAGAGAAAATCACATGAATTATTAGAATAAAATTACAGACATACCCATAGGTTTATTGCCTCCTCTCCCTCTCACTCTTTCACTTTTTCTCTCCCTCTGTTTCTCCCCCTCTCTCTCTCTTCTCTTTTCCCTCCCTCCCACCCTCTTCCCCCTCTCTCTCTCTCCCTCTTCCCCTCTCTTTCTCTCTCTATCGTCCTTTATCGGCACTTCTATGATAGCTTCTATTTCTTAGAACAAGCTTGTCCTCTGCCTCAAGCACTCCCAACTCACCCATTATGCTAACTGTGTGTGCAACCTCACCTCAAGTTCTGCACTAACTACTACACCTTGTCCTTCTTCCCCACTATATCAGCTTTCTTGGTTCTCCTCCCTGCTCATGTCTTTCCAGCTGATATCAACTTGCAACAGTTGAAAAGTAACATTAATGCCATCACTCTCACCAATCTCAGAAATCATACAAAGGCCGTTGTCCTTCTTCATTCTCTACACCAACCACCATCACCTATTTCTTTACTACCCACAAGGGGCTAAACATAGAGGGGACAAACAAGGACAGACAGACGGATTAAGTCGATTGATCGACCCCAGTCCGTAACTGGTACTTATTTAATCAACCCCGAAAGGATGAAAGGCAAAGTTGACCTTGGTGGAATTTGAACTCAGAACGTAGCGGCAGACGAAATACCACTAAGCATTTTACCCGGCATTCTAACGTTTCTGCCAGCATCACCACCATCACCATCGTCATCATTTAACATCTGCTTTCCATGCTGGCATAGGTCGGATGGTTTGACCAGAACTGGCAAGCATGAGAGCTGAACCAGGTTCCAGTCTGATTTGGCATGGGAAAATAGTATAACTTCTCTCCTAACAAAAATACTTGCCTCTTATAAATAACAGAATTATTATTTACAGAAAGGATTTACAATAATTATATTTTTATGATTCTTTATTTGTTACATCATATTATTATAAAATTGTAACTCGGTCATATATTTCCAGTGTCTCGTCAATAAGTTTTCTTCTGAAATGGATAGCAGATTTCCAGAAGCTAACAGTATCTGTCTTTTGGCCTCACTGTTTGACAAGTGTCCACTTTTGGTATGTAGCAAAATAATCTATTTGTTGTTTGGAGAAAAAAACAAAAAAACACCAATGTTCTTTTCAATTTGTAAAAAGTTATACAGCCAAAATATCCTCAAGGTCCACCACCTATAATTTATTTTGTTTGAAGCTTTAGATGTATTCATTCATCTCCATAGGGATGATATGACTGTCACCACTGCAAAGGGTCAAAATTTTATTTAGTAAAAATATTACCAATATGTTATTGATTACACCTGGAAAAAGGTGTTATTTTCAACTCACCAAAGTGAATTGAGTTTTGACCAGGAGAAACTAATGTCATTATATGGTATCGAATGATCACTGGATGTTTCACTGCTAAACTGTAACATGCCACCATTGGTGTGTTAGCAGAGGTGGCCAGGCCCACTGTTCCTCATCTCCTCCTGGCTTCATCATGATTTGTCTCTTAAAATTAATTTTGTTTGTAGCATTTTAAGTACTCATTCATTTCCATATAAGTGATATGATTCTCACTACTGCAAATTATCAAAGTCTTTTATTAAATGGTTTTATTTAATAAAGTATCAAAGCATGACTGTAAACAATTTTCCAGTACAGAAAATGTAATATTAGTCATTTAGTAAAGTAGTATTTTATCATTTAAATTCTTTTTTGCTTGCAGCTCTCATAAGCTTTTAGTATTAAATTAATGATGCTTGTTATAGTATCATTACACAATACTGCATTAATTGTAACTCTAAAAAATTTGGGAAAAATATATCATTAAGTAGGTTGTTTTTATTTATCTATATTTTAAATATTCAATAATATTTAGTTATAAATTACCTTAAAATAAATTTGTTAGCAATCATATTTTGAATGATTTACTGAAAGCAATATTTGGCCAAATAAATATTGTTAAATCCTGCAAACTGGCAATCTATTGCAATAAATGTGAATTTACAAAATATATAGAACTTCAAAAGCAAAATACATTTTTGTATTTTGTTTTTTTTTTTTATTTCATTTCCAGTCTAGCTTAAATAATGTGTTTTGAAATATTAATCTTTCCCAGTGTTATTAAAAGGAAACATTTATAGCAGAGTTTTTCTGACTCTAAATGCTATAGTCTGAAGTGATAGCGATCTGTTTTATCCAAGAACACAGGAGAAAATGCATAACAAAGTTTGCATTATTAAACTTAGAGCAAAGGGCTAGGTATTTCTATTTGAAGTAGATGTAAAAATAATACTTACAAAAAGCTTTTTATATCTTTGTGTTTTCAAACATAAAAGGAAGTTCTTTATATATATATATATATATATATAGAGAGAGAGAGAGAGAGAGAGAGAGACAGAGAGAGAGAGACAGAGAGAGAGAGTCATATATATATTTTTTTTTTGCTAAACTATGATTGCTGGGCTTGTTTCAATCTTTTTTTTCTCTCCCAATCTTTATGATTTTTTAGAACATCAAAAATATAATGAGAATATATAGTTCCACAGTTTTATAAAGAAAAAGTTAGCTAAATATTATGGTATATTTTTTTATGGAAAAAGTAATATGAATAATAATTTTTAAATATTCTTAATTATTAACAATGTTTCATTCTAGATATCAATAAAATTAGAATATATTTTCTGTTGTCAAGCTATGAATGTCTATTGTTGAATGAGCTATGAAAATTGACTCAAATTGTTTAGTCATATTCCTACAAAATTTATACTCAAATTTGAATTGTATGTTATTTTGAAATGACATATTATAGTTAAACATGTTAGATATGAATTAAATGATGTAAGAAATAAAATTTAAATGATGTAAGAATACTGCTGTATTCAAAATTAATTATTCTGATTCGATTATGTATTTTATTCCATTAGATTACAAATCCAATGCTTAAGTACAATTGTTACAATTCTGTGAGAGCAGCTGGAACCAAAGAAGAATCGTATCAAGCAGCTTGTACTGCAATGGCAGAGATTTCATTTGAATGCTTATCCTTTGGCTCTCTGGTGCCAAACTGGAGGCTGAATACACCTTGTAGTGAGTATTGCTTGTTCAGTATTCATATTTTTGGTGAGATTTAGAAAACCCTTTGAAAATGCCCAATGATTATCAATTTCAAATAATCCCCACTATTTAGTATCTTTTTTACTTACTGCACAACCTATTAATGTCATCCTCATCATCATTATCATCGTTTAACGTCCGCTTTCCATGGGTTGGACGATTTGACTGAGATCTGGTCAACCAGATGGCTGCACCTGACTCCAATCTGATCTGGCAAAGTTTCTACAGCCGGATGCCTTCCTAAGAGTGTAGTGCGTGCTTTTACATGCCACCAGCACGAGGGCCAGTCAGGCAGTACTGGCAACAGCCACACTCAAATGGTGCTTTATATGTGCCACCTGCACAGGAGCCAGTCCAGTGGCGCTGGCAACGACCTATAAAAGGCTGCTGGACTCATATATTATATTTCTAAAGTACATTCATGTATATGGATGGATGGATGGATGGATGGTATGATTTTTCTTTGAGTTTTATTGAAGTTCTTCTTTAGAGAGTTCAAGCCAATTGCTGACAAGGAGACAAGACTATTTATAAGTATGTATACATTTAAAGTATGCCTACATTTAAAGCAAGACTTTTACAGAGGCCCTTCAAATTCTCTTGTGGATCCCCAGTTTGCTATTTTGTTGCGCGGGCTCAAAAAAATATGGATCCCAGGTAAGAAGCACTGTTCTAACCCATGCCAGCATGGAAAATAGACGCTAAATGATGATGGTGATGATGATTATGATGATGATGATGACGCCTTCCAAGTTCTGTTTTATGTCAATTATGGTTTTCATATTTAATAAATGATGTCGTTCTATATTTATACCAGGTTTGGTGTTGCTTTGAGTGTTGAATACATTATTCTATCATTTTGTTTTGTTTTGTTTTTTTAATGAATAAATTTGTATAAGCTGACTACAATTTATGATATTTCTTAGGACAAGAATGTCTTTTTGGTATGGTATACAGTGATTGTGCCCCACCATGTCCCAGAACATGTGCCAGTGTTTTAGGAAAAGAGATTTCTGCATGCAATTTCTTTTGCACTCCTGGATGCCATTGTCCTGAAGATAAAATCTATGAAAATGGAAAGTGTATTGATCTACAAGATTGTCCTTGTGAATATGAAGGGAAGAAATATCCAGCTAAATCTCAAGTCAAAATGGAATGTAATCTTTGGTAAAAAAAATCTTTGTTTTCTAAGCATTTGGTTCTGATTAATTTTCATCATGAAATCTATTGTTTTGTTGATATCTAGCACACTAAATAGGATCCGAGCTGTAAATATTCATACAGGCTATTTACAAACAGAAAGTAGTGAAAATACATCTAAAGAATATTTCTATAAACTGCTTATGGCATGAAATATTCTGAGATGCACTATGGATTTTCATACATAAGGAGTCATCTCCCTTGCCACACATCGTTAACCGGGCCTGATAGGAATGCATGGGAGTAGGAGGAGTCTCTGCTGTTTGGTTCTCTGTACTTTAGCAGAACTTGGACATAAATATGCAGCATTCATTGTGGTATCGCTTCATCTGTCTATGGATGATATTACCTGGGTAGCAGTCTCCTAGGTCGTTACTCTTTGACATGAATCCTGTTCTACCAGCTAAGAGGCAATCCATTGTTATGCAATGAGTCTTGCATTTTGTTGGATCATTTTCTGATTCTAAAAATATATTCAATACTCTTTTACTCTTTTTTACTTGTTTCAGTCATTTGACTGCGGTCATGCTGGAGCACCGCCTTTAGTCAAGCAAATCGACCCCAGGACTTATTCTTTGTAAGCCTAGTACTTATTCTATCAGTCTCTTTTGCCGAACCGCTAAGTTACGGGGAACATAAACACACCAGCATCGGTTGTCAAGCAATGTTTGGGGGACAAACACAGACACGCAAACACACACACATATATATATATACATATACATATATACATATATATGACAGGATTCTTTTCAGTTTCCATCTACCAAATCCACTCCCAAGGCTTTGATTGGCCCGAGGCTATAATAGAAGACACTTGTCCAAGGTACCATGCAGTGGGACTGAACGCAGAACCATGTGGTTGTTAAGCAAGCTACTTACCACACAACCACTCCTACACCTATGTCTGATTATTTTTTTTATTACCCCATCACATTAATGCTGCTATATTCCATCTACTAAAAGGTGGTGAGCTGGCAGAAACGTCAGCACGCCGGGTGAAATGCTTTGCGGTATTTCGTCTGCCGTTACGTTCTGAGTTCAAATTCCGCCGAGGTCGACTTTGCCTTTCATCCTTTCAGGGTCGATAAATAAAGTACCAGTTACGCACTGGGGTCGATGTAATCGGCTTAATCCCCTTGTTTGTCCCCTCTATGTTTAGCCCCTTGTGGGTAGTAAAGAAATATATATTCCATCTACCATTCCTTGGATAAGGAATGATGGGAGTGGGTTATTTCTTTTATAAGTATTTAATCTAATTGGTTCTCTTTCTACTAATTATTTCTATATATCTGTTAGATACTGAGCATATATAAAACACTAAGAATATATGCTTGAGTTTGACTAAAACCACATACTAATGGTTGGATCACTAAGTAAGGATGACAGATATTAGCACATAGTAAGATTATACTTTGATAAGTAGTGTTATGACAAGCTAGCACCTGGAATTAATTTACCTTGGGTTGATATTCCATGTACATACTTTGTAAAGGAAGCATTGAATCATAATAAGAGGTCAATGGAAGTTTTAGTAAGAGATCAATAGGATAAATACCAGGCTTAGAAAATAAGTCCTGGGTTCGATTCATTCGACTAAAAGATCAAGGTGGAGCCCCAGCATGGCCACAGTCTAATGGCTGAAACAAGTAAAAGAAAAGATAAAGATGAAACAAAAAAAGAAATAATTGAAAAAAAGTTGAGGAATACTGTTCCAGATGGTTCTTATTAGCATTTAAAAAAATAATGGCTTCTTCAGTTTATTAGCTGACTTTTCTCAGTAGAATATATATCACAATTGCATTGTCACATGGTACACAATAATTCAAGCATGGCAGGGAAGCAGAAGATAATAGATTAAACACACATGAATTACCAGGATATCATCAATTAAATTTTCCCTCCGCATTTTTTGTTATAATGAAACTAATTTTCACCTCATCTTTTAGCTTCCAGAAATAACTTTATATCCACTTCTGTCTACAACAATCTCATAGAACAATGCCTACATTCTAATCAGCAGCTATTTCATTATTTCCCATACTCTACTTTTGTTCACATAAAATAATATTAAAATGCTTAAATGAAGGACAATGTACTTTTACTTTTGCAGCATGTGTTATAAGGGGAAGTGGACTTGTGAGGAGAGAAAATGTCCATCAACTTGTGCTGTATTGGGACGTAGCACTATTATAACATTTGACAAACTCACCTATACTCTAGAACCTGTGGCTTGTGCATATACCCTTGTTCAGGTAACAGAAAAACACATTTCGACTTTCACTTTCATATTTGAACTGAATACAGGAAATTGACATTATTTACATTATTTATATTTGGTGGATATTTGTCCTCATCTTGTTTGTTGTTAACACACTGTTTCAGCTGGTATACCCGCCAGCCTTCACCAAACGTCTTGGGGAAGAACAGGGTGCATTTTGTAATATATGTAGATTATATATCATCATCATCATCATCATTTAACGTCCATTGTCCATTCTAACATGGGTTGGATGGTTTGACCAGTGCTGGCAAGCGGAGAGGCGGCACCAGACTCCAGTCTGTTTTGGCATGGTCTCTGCAGCTGGATGCCCTTCCTAATGCTAACCACTCCATGAGTGTAATGGGTGCATTTTATGTCCCACTGGGCATGGATGCCATTTGCGTGACACCGGTATCTGTCATGACTGCAATTTTGTTCAGTTTGATGGGTCTTCTCAAGCACAACTTAATGCCAAAAGTCTTAATCTCAAGCACAACATAATACCAATATATATATATATATATATATATATATATATATGTATATATATATATATATATATATTATATATATATATATATATATATATATATATACACACATATTGTCATTAATTATAGATGAAATATAATTTTTATATATATATATATATATATACATATATATGCATATATATATTTGGCACTGAGAGGAATGTTTTATATATATATATATATATATAGAGAGAGAGAGAGAGAGAGAGAGAGATAGATAGATAGATAGATAGATAGATAGATAGATAGATAGATAGATAGATAGATAGATATAGATATAGATATATTGGAGTAAAGACCTTCGTTGATCACAAATGACCATAGACTTGCACCTAGAAAGTTTCCCTTCTTAGCCACAAGTTCGAACAAGGTTGTTTATGGAAGACCAGCAGTCACCCATGCATGCCAGCCTCCCACCTCAACGCCAATGATGTTATCCAAGGGAAAGGCAAAGGCTGATACAGCTTGGCACAAGTGACATCGCAGCTCATTTCTACAGCTGAGTGAACTGGAGCAATGTGAAATAAAATGCCTTACACAAAACACAACACACAACCCGGAATTGAACTTACAACCTCAAGTTGTAAGTTCAATATTTTTTCCACTGTGCCATATATTTGTGT
Organism: Octopus sinensis; assembly: GCF_006345805.1. NCBI lineage: Eukaryota > Metazoa > Mollusca > Cephalopoda > Octopoda > Octopodidae > Octopus > Octopus sinensis. The sequence continues at coordinate 30,765,621 of NC_042998.1, forward strand.
GTGTACATACATATATACACATTTTCATGTGTATATATATATTTTAATGTATATATATATATATATATATATATATGTGTGTATTCGTTCGTTGTCTCTAATTATTAAACTTTAATGTTGGACCTTTTTTTTTTTCAGACAAAAGCTAAAAATAATACTCTGAAAGTATCTTTGGAATTTACTTCCTGTATGAGACCATTTCAAAGCACATTCAATTGTTCGGTTTCTCTTCGTATTGATATGCAAGATATTACTGCTAAGATTACCCAGCATGGCCTTTATATCAATGGAGACTACAACCCAAAACTGAATTACATGGGGAAATTTATTTCCATAATGAAAGCATCCTCTCTCTTTTATGTCATTGATGGACCAGATTTCAATATTATGTACAACCCTGGAGAAGAGATTTATATGAAATTTCAGTCAAGTTTCAGGAAAAAGGTAAGAAAAATCAATATAGTTCTAGTAAATAAACCATTTATTGCAGATTTCTATATAATAATTTTAATGAATCTCTGAACGAGGTATAAACACTAGCTGCACGACAATGTGAAGTACATTTGCCACTTAAATGTGGCTAACCACTAAGGGTGGATGCTACTGTAGCTTGTAGCCCCAAGAGAACATCTTCTCCAGCTGGCTAGTGACACACTTTCTGTGCCCTATAAGTATTTGCAAAGGGAAGCCATCTTTCCCGTCGTCAACCTGGTGTGATACACACGGACCCAGGTTTCTGAGTATTTACCCATCGTCAGCACACAACAATCACCAGTCTTCTATGTGAAGGGGTCCCAAAGCAAATACATATATTCTTTTTCCAGTGATGAAAAGTCACTGATCTCAAAAAAGTGTAAACAAGCAATAATAAATCTCTGAACTAGGTATAAACAGTAGCTGCACGACAATGTGAAGTATATTTACCACTTAAATGTGGCTAACCACTAAGGGTGGATGCTACAATAGCTTGTAGCCCTAGGAGGACACCTCCTCCAGCTGGCTATTGACTTTATTTTCCTTTTTATTAATTTGTTTTGTAGCTTGAATTCCTAAGTTGTAGAACCCTTGATGTTCTTGTAACCATAATTAATTTGTATAAGAACATTTTAACTTCTAAAAAATAAAAAAATGAAACTTGGTAATCTAAAATGTATTAATGTATGAGTGAATGTGCTTGAGTTTGCATATATATGTGCCCAACCTTCAGATCCCATACTAACAGCCATGTCCAGTTGTTTCTTCCCAAAATGTTGGACCATGAGAATTCCCTCTCTACATATGGCTTTCTTCCAGTCACCAACTTGCAATAGCCTGAAAGGAATGTTAATGAATCAATCTGTCTGGTTTCTTAGGCCAATCAAAACAACCTTGGGTATAAGCCTTTTTAAAACTAAAATATTAAATTCTAGAACTGGTAACAAGTTTGTATTTAACATCATCTTTATATCTTTATCATAAGACGAAGAGGATAATTTTTATGAGTTAAGTGTGTTATTGCTGGACATAAAATGTTTTACCAATAAGTATCAAAGTTAAGAATATGTTTCAAGTCTTGTGGTTTTACCCTATGTTATTATTTTCCTGGGTTTCTTTTATATGCCACAGAAGCAGTATTAGATTAAAATAACCATCTGTGTATCATACTTAATGCAGAGACATTGTGAAAGGCAAATTAATAATACACCTCATGGATACAATGTGTTTAAAAACTCATAATTATATGAGTAACAGATGAAAATCCTCCAACAGAAACAGTGAGAATGTTAGATGAACATTTCTGCCTTATTGGGCTTTGTCTGATTCTTTCAGTTTCCATCTATCAAATTCACTTACAAGGCTTTGATTGGCCAAGGGCTTTGTAGAAGACACTTGTTCAAGGTACCACACAGTAGGACTGAACACAAGATTTCATAGTTGGGAAGGAAGCTTGCCAAACACAGAGCTATGCCTATGCCTAATTTTTGTCAATAGTTTGTTTGTTTGTTTGTTTTTTGCAAGCCCTTTTTGATATTTCATGTCCTCATTTCATGAAATTTTGATCTCAATATCAAAAGGGGGAATGCTTGTAAACTCATAGAATTCAAACACATTTAATAGGCATTGGAGTGGCTGTGTGGTAAGTTGCTTGCTTACCAACCACATGGTTCCAGGTTCAGTCCCACTGCGTGGCACCTTGAGCAAGTGTCTTCTACTATAGCTTCAGGCTGACCAAAGCCTTGTGAGGGGATTTGGTAGACAGAAACTGAAAGAAGTCCGTCGTATATATGTATATATATATACATATACATATATATATATATATATATATATATATATATATATATATATATATATATATATATATATATATATATATATGTATGTATGTATATATATATATATGTATGTATGTACATGTATATGCTTGTGTATCTGTGTTTGCCCCCTTCTCCCCCCGCCAACATCACTTGACAATTAATGCTGGTGTGTTTACGTCCCTGTAACTTACCAGTTCAGCAAAAGAGACTGATAGAGAATGAGTACTAGGCTTACAAAGAATAAGTGCTGGGGTCGATTTGCTCGACTAAAGACGGTGCTCCAGCATGACCACAGTCACATGACTGAAACAAGTAAAAGAGTAATGTTCTAAATGTTTGTATAGAACTAAAAGACCTCTATTATCCATGTTAAGGAATATGTTGTTTTCACTACCAATTATTGTTTCCATGTTCTTATCTTTTCCAGCTGAAAGTATTCTAATAATATAATCTCATGAATCTTATATTCATATGTATTTCTTTTTTATCTAAATCTAGGTTCAAGGTCTCTGTGGAAATTTTGATTCTAATATAAATAATGAATTTGTTGGCCTTAACGGATTATCTTTACACAAAACTAAGTTTGCTCAGGAGTTCCTGTCATCTTCATGCTTTTCTGATCAAAGAGAAGATATGGAAATAGAACCATGTTCGATATATGTTGACGTAAGCATCATTTTCATCATTTCTAAAATCTCCTCATCACTTTAAAATATTACTTCCATATTTGAGAATCACTACCCATATCTTTCTTTTAGATTCCATTCATTACAAAGGTTTAAGCTTTATTCATAAGAGCTTACCAATATGATGAACAATATCTTGCTATCATGTATCTTTGCTCAACAATTGAACAGTTTTCATTTTGTGACATACATACCGGTTTCCATGCTAGTGGCACATAAAAGGCACCATTCGAGCATGATCGTTACCAGCATTGCCTTACTGGCACTTGTGCCCCGTGCTAGTAGGGTGCTAAGAGCACCATCCGAGCGTGATTGTTGCCAGAGCATAAACTGGCTTCCGTGCCGGTGGCACATAAAAGGCGCCATTCGAGCGTGATCGTTACCAGCATTGCCTTACTGGCACTTGAGCCCCGTGCTAGTAGGGTGCTAAGAGCACCATCCGAGCGTGATTGTTGCCAGAGCATAAACTGGCTTCCGTGCTGGTGGCACATAAAAGGCACCATTCGAGCGTGATCGTTACCAGCGTCGCCTTACTGGCACTTGTGCCGGTGGTATGTGTAAAAAGATTCGAGCAAGGTCATTGCCAGTACCGCCTGACTGGCCCCCGTGCCAGTGGCATGTAAAAGCACCCACTACACTCTCAGAGTGGTTGGCGTTAGGAAGGGCATCAAGCTGTAGAAACTCTGCCAGATCAGGATCGGAGCCTGGTGCAGCCATCTTGTTCGCCAGTCCTCAGTTAAATCATCCAACCCATGCTTGCATGGAAAGCGGACGTTAAACGATGATGATGATGAGGAGGAGGAGGAGGATGAGGATGCATTCAAACAATCCATACAATCAATTGCTAAACGCATTGATGTCACCCTCATTATTTCCCTATTATTTTTTTCTTGTTCATACCATCTTTGATTACCGAAGTCATGATTTTTTTTTAAATAGCAACATTTTAAAATAATTTATACATGTTTCTTATTACTTGTAAAAAAAACTGTTAACATATATTTCTAGAACCTAGTAACTGCCAAACAATATTGTAACTACCTTCAAGAAAGCCCTGTATTTTTGCAATGTCGTGACACAGTTGCAATCAAACCATACTATGATTTATGCATGAGAGACATATGCGCAAGTGAAATATTCAGTTCAAAAGGATTTTGTACTGCCATGCAGTCCTATGCAAAAGAATGTGCTGATAACAAAATAATCGTGGACTGGCGATCAAACGAGACTCTTAATAATTTATGTGGTAAGTATAATATTTTTTGTATGGGCAAAGAATTTGGTAGAAAAGGTTCATATCTTTGCTTATCCTTTATCGATAATTTTATTCTCAGAAAGCAAGAAATATTTGATAATTTATGTTATGCATTGCAAAAATTAATTCAAGTAGATCAAGCACAAATACAATTAATATAGGTGCAGATGGGGTTCAAATGGTAAGAGGCTTGCTTCCCATATTCTGGATTCAGTCCCACTATATGACACTTTGGGCAAGTGTCCATCACTATAGCCTCTGGCTATAAATATGTATATATATATATATATATATATAATATATATATATATATATATATATATATAATATATATATATATATATATATTTATATATATATATACTTAATAACAAAGAGGAGAGTGGAGATTTATTATTCACCAAAACATTTTTATTAAAATGTTTTCTACATTTCTACAGCATATATAACACTGACCTACATACGTTTCAACTTTCAACACAGTCGAAACATATGTAGGGTATTATATATGAGAGACATGAACCTTTTTAATAAGAAGAGTTTGGGATGTGAATTAATCTCCACTGTCATCTTCATCAATTTGTGAGATAGCACAGTATCTACCGGGATAATCTATACCTTTTATACTATATATATATATATGTGTGTGTGTGTGCGTGTGTGTGTGTGTGTGTGTGTGTGTGTGTGTGTGTGTGTGTGTGTGTGTGTGTGTGTGTGTGTGTATGTGTCTTTGTGTCTGTGTTTGTTCTCCACCACTGCTTGACAACTGGTGCTGATGTGTTTATGTTCCATTAACTTAGCAGTTCAACCAGAGAGAGTGATAGATTAAGTACTGGGCTTTAAAAAAATAAGTACTAAACTCCATTCGTTCAACTAAAATTCTTTAATACAGTGCCCCAGCATGGCCGCAATCTAATGACTGGAGCAAGTAAAAGACAAAGGATAAAAAGAATGGTTTTTGCAAAATATTAATAAGAGATTGTACTGAAGAACATTAATGCTTGGAATTAATTCTTGCCAATTATTGAATAGGAAAACAAAACTCCGAGTAAAGTAGTATTGTATTATTCCTTTATTTAAAAATGAAAATTTCTTTATCCTTTATCTGGGAAAATTAATAATATATAAGCTTGCAGAAAATAGAAGAAAAAAATGATGAATGAATGTATGATTTGTCTATGAATTAGTGAAACTAATATAACTTATGTATATAGGCGTATGAGAGGCTGTGTGGTAAGTAGCTTGCTTACCAACCACATGGTTCTGGGTTCAGTCCCACTGTGTGGCACCTTGGGCAAGTCTCTTCTACTATAGCTTCGGGCTGATCAAAGCCTTGTGAGTGGATTTGGTGGATGGAAACTGAAAGAAGCCCGTCATGTATATATATATATATATATTGTCTTTGTTTGTCCCCTCTGTGTTTGGCCCCTTGTGGGTAGTAAAGAAATATATATATATATATATATATATATATGGGTGTGTGTGTGTGTGTGTGTGTGTTTGTGTGTCTGCATTTGTCCCCCCAACATCACTTGACAACCGATGCTGGTGTGTTTACATCCCTGTAACTTAGTGGTTTGGCATAAATGACCGATAGAATAAGTACTAGGCTTACAAAGAATAAGTCCTGGGGTCGATTTGCTCAACTAAAGAGGGTGCTCCAGCATGGCTGCAATCAAATGACTGAAACAATTAAAGAGTAAAGAGTATTTCAATATACTTCAGTAAAACATATATTGTGTATCGTTAACAAGAAATTCATTCTCTTTTTACAATAGTTATAAAGTGTCCTTCTGGAAGTGGTCAAAAGTATACCTATTGTGGATCTTCATGTCAATCTTCCTGTAATGATCTTTCCAAAGAGTTAATGCAATGTGAAGAAGGATGCGTGTTTGGGTGTCGTTGTCCCAATGGAACATTGTTGGATAATCAGAGAAATTGTGTACCAATTGATAAATGTACATGCTTCAATAAATTCGAACAGAAACACTACAAAGCTGGAGAAGTAATCCACAGAAGACAACTCGATTGGTACGCCTGAATGGTTCTATTATTCTTAATATTTTGATGATGTTGTTCTAATGCTGTCGTTAATTTTTGGAGTGTTACAAAATTTATTCATTTATTACATATGCTTGAAGAATAATTAATTTGATTGCAGTTGTGAAAGGACAAAGATATTTTGCAGTCTTTTGCATCTAACAGCAATGTACCACAATACATGCTTCTAGTTTGCCATTGTTGGAACAATCTGATTAACTGTTAGCATGTATCGTTACCAGCATTGGTGATCGTTACCAGCAGTGATCATTACCAGCATCGCCTTATTAGCACCTGTGCCGGTCGCATGTGTAAAAAGATTCGAGCAAGGTCATTGCCAGTACCGCCTGACTGGCCCCCGTGCTGGTGGCACGTAAAAGCACCCACTACACTCTCGAAGTGGTTGGCGTTAGGAAGGGCATCCAGCTGTAGAAATTCTTCCAGATCAAGACTGGAGCCTGGTGCAGCCATCTGGTTTGCCAGCCTTCAGTCAAACCGTCCAACCCATGATAGCATCGAAAGTGGACGTTAAACGAGGATGATGATTAGTGTGCAGTATTGCTCATTTACTCTAATAATGGCACACAAGTCAATGAGGCTAGTGACTTCAAGTACCTTGGATCCTATTCTTCTATCAACAAGAAAGACTTCTTGAAGAAAGATTTCATGCAAGGAACAAGCTTCAAGCACCTGCAACAAATGTCAAAAGATCTGCTAATTAAGTATTTCAGAATCACTAAAGCTGATATTCTTAAGGCCACATGTAGAGATCGTTCTTTTCTATGAGACCAGAACTTGGACTCTGAAGAAGGAACTTCATGATTGCTCCAATGGCATACCATGCCAATGAGAGCATAAAGCATTTCATGGCAAGAGTAAAACTAGAGTGGCAATCTATGGCCACATTCTACCTTCCAGCAGTGCTGGTCTGAGTTCATGAATATTAAGCATAAAATGGAAGAAATATTGAGTGAACTTTTTCTCATTCAATCTTGTAAAATATTGAGATAGTTTTGCAGTAAACAATATACTTATTGAAAGAGAGATAAATGGAAATGAACCAATGAGTCAATGAGTTGTGCTGTTGTCATAATTCAGATTCCAGACAACCTTGGCTCAGCAGACCCCTAACCAAAAGTATTCCAGCCATGATCATTCTGTCTTTTTCCCTGTGTATAAGGAACCTACCTCACACTATTAAATGTGGCTCTTTTAAACTTTAGTGTATGATTAATGGAAGAACAAGCTGCTATTTCTAGCAGTTCTCTTGTGTAGTTTAGTTGCCACACTATTATATTGAATGGACTTATATAAATCCAGTGCTTGCTGTATAATTACATGATTATAATTTGACTAACAGAGACCCTACATTATCTGCTGGCAAGCTCTTCCACAGAAAGCCTTGACACTCTGTGAAACTATAACTGAAAACGCAGCGGCGAGCTGGCAGAAACGTTAGCACACCAGGCGAAATGCGTAGCCGTATTTCGTTTGTCGTTACGTTCCGAGTTCAAATTCCGCCGAGGTCGACTTTGCCTTTCACCCTTTCGGGGTCGATAAATTAAGTACCAGTTACGCACTGGGGTCGATATAATCGACTTAATCCCTTTGTTTGCCCTCTCTGTGTTTGGCCCTTTGTGGGTAGTAAAGAAATATATAACTGAAAACGCACTAGAATTGCTTTTTTCTGAAATAGACTGTCTGGTCTAAGGGCTTATATTGGTACAAACCCTGCTAAAAGCACCCAAGAATTAGGAGGTTGCTTTAAATGAGGTGGTGTTTGTTTGATTCCAACTATTAAGAAAATTGAAAATGAAAACTCTTTGGTGGTGTTGTTTTTGTTTGTTCGTTTGTTTGTTTGTTTTTTTGTTTCTCTTCTGCAACTCAGGTTTACCAATTAACACAACTAAGAAATATCCTTCCTATGTTAATTATTTCTTGCAGTACTTGCATTCGAGGAAAATGGAAGTGTGTGCCAACGCTTGAAGAAGTTATTTGTCCGAGAAACCAGATATGGATTACAAATGCAACCGGATGCCAAGAAACTTGCTTAACTTTATCCAAACCTGAAGATTGCATGGTTTTTGATAATGAATTTGAGGGTTGCCGATGTCCTATGTATTTAGTTCTTTCTCCAAATGTAAGATTTTTGCCTTTTACCAATTAAGATCAATACAATTTATTTCAAGCATACTGTGTCATATACTCCATGGTAAACTATGAACTTTGCTTGAGAAAAACTACCTTAATTGACAATATTAGTTCTCTTTTACTCTATTTTACTTGTTTCAGTCATGTGACTGTGGCCATGCTGGAGCATCGCCTTTAGTCAAGCAAATCGTCCCCAGAACTTATTCTTTGTAAGCCTAGTACTTTTCTATCGGTCTCTTTTGCCGAACCGCTAAGTTACGGGGACGTAAACACACCAGCATCGGTTGTCAAGTGATAGCAGGGGGGGAAAACACAGACACACAAACATACACACAGACACACACACACACACACACACATATATATATATATATATATATACAAATACAAAGGGCTTCTTTCAGTTTCCATCTACCAAATCCACTCACAAGGCTTTGGTCAGCCTGAGGCTATAGTAGAAGACACTTGCCCAAGGTGCCATACAGTAGGACTGAACCCGGAACCATGTGGTTGGTAAGCAAGCTACTTACCACACAGTCACTCCTGCGCCTATGTTTACATTACTTGTGCAATCAATATTCATAATGCTATTAGAGGAAAAAAAGCTTAATTAAATATCAGTCAGGAAAGGACTATTTGCATTTATTATTTAATCTTTTCATTATATTTATTTGCACAAATCATATTTTTATATAACGAAGCACTTACTGAATATAAGATTTTTATTTTTATATTTTTGGAGGGAAGCCACAACTTTCTTCTTGAGCAAGTTTGATAGCTGAATGATCAAAATTCTTAAATGTTCTAGTTAAGTCCTTGTAAGTAAAAGAGAAACTATAAAAAGATAGAATTTCTAGGAAGAAAATGATAAGATAAATCTAAGGAATGAGGTACCATGAAAATGATGGGAAACTAGATGACAATAATTTAAGTGACTATGGGTGATGGTGAAGACCTGTTGAGCCAAGTGAAATCAAAATCAAATTCGATGACTGGCATCCATACTAGCGGGGTGTTAAGGGCACCATACGAGTGTGATCATTGACAGAGTGGCTAACTGGCTTCCATGCCAGTGGCACATAAAAGGCACCATTCGAGTGCGATAATTACCAGCATCGCCTTACTGCACCTGTGCCAGTGGCACGTGTAAAAAGATTCGAGCGAGGTCATTGCCAGTACCGCCTGACTGGCCCCCGTGCCAGTGGTACGTAAAAAGCACCCACTACACTCTCGGAATGGTTGGAGTTAGGAAAGGCATCCAGCTGTAGAAACTCTGCCAGATCAAGATTGGAGCCTCGTGCAGCCATCTGGTTCGCCAACCCTCAGTCAAAACGTCCAACCCATGCTAGCATGGAAAGCGGACGTTAAACGATGATGATGATGTGACATACAACCAGCAATTTTTTGAAAAATAGGTAATAAGAGAGAAGAGACACAAGTTATCCAAAGAACATTTGTTGCAATGTCATAAGTGAAACATTGTCAATCTTCAAGAACAATTCTTCTTGAAAGATTTGTGAAGGGAAATAATCCGGAAATTGCGATACACCGTTTTTTTTTTTTTAGCTGAGTGGGGGTGCTAGATTCCCTTGTTTGAAAATATAAGGACACAGATCATGTCATATGGCCACCTGGAGACGATGTCTCCTGGGGCTAAATTACAGCAACATTCGTCTTAAACCAGAACTGCCATGTTATGTTGGCAAACAATCTTTACTACAAATAAAAAGTTGTTTTTGTTATTGTTATTGTTTAAGACCAACTCAGCACTGATCATTGTAGCAATGTCTATCCAGTCTTTCGTTTCTGGGACCAAATTTTCCAATGTCACTTTTTAAAAAAAAAAAAAAAGCCAATAGTATGTGATTTGAAGGAGAATTGATTACAGTTACTTCAGCATTTTGAGTGACCATATAAAATTTATTTTGTTGGCTAATGTAGTTGTTTCAATATCAATTAATGTAGTCATTTCCTATTAACATTAATATTTAATTATAGCTAATTATTAAAAAGAAAGTATAATAAAATAATCCTAAAATATTCAATTTTCTAATTGAATGATTTTCATTTGTATTTCACTTATGCCCACAAATATCTGTTACTGATTCAATGATATAGGCTACAACACAGTTTGTTTCATTACTAAAGATAGTTTAAAGATTATCATAAATTAACAGTAATGAACTTACATTCATTTGTTTTTAAAGTTGGTTTTCTTTGTATTGTCTAAAAATCATTTTTCATCCCAAAATAGGGAACTTGTGTCCCACCTGATGACTGTCCATGCCAGTATGGAGATACTTGGATGCTTGCAAAGAGCAAGCTGAAAATTGGCTGCAGTGATCTGTAAGTATTTAACACAATCATCACATTCAGTTTGATGATATCTACGCATTATAAGGAAATGTATGTTGTGTTGAGATATCAAAGCAATTAGTAGAATTAAAAATTAATAAAAATTCCTGGTAGGCATTACATTTCATAAAGCTGCTTCATGTCAAATTGCTATTAGTCATTGCCTATGATTGTCACTTAGTCATTTCAGGAGAAGCAAGAACTAAGAGTTTTATTATAATAATAATTATTATAATTGTTTACATTCAAAATCAAAATCGATGACTGGCATCCGTGCTGGTGGGGTGCAAAGAGCACCATCCAAGTGTGATCATTGCCAGTGCGGCTAACTGGCTTCTGTGCCAGTGGTACGTAAAAGGCACCATTCGAGCATGATCGTTACCAGCATCGTCTTACTGGCACCTGTGCCGGTAGCATGTGTAAAAATATTCGAGTGAGGTCATTGCCAGTACCGCCTGACTGGCCCCCATGCCAGTGGCACATAAAAGCACCCACTACACTCTCGGAGTGGTTGGCGTTAGGAAGGGTATCCAGCTGTAAAAACTCTGCAAGATCAAGATTGGAGCCTGGCGCAGCCATCTGGTTCACCAGCCCTCAGTCAAATCGTCCAACCCATGCCAGCATGGAAAGTGGATGTTAAACGATGATGATGATGATGATGATTATAGTTGTTTACATTGTTTTTGTTTTGTTTTTATAAGTGCTGTTCCAAGTCTCACACAGAGTTTGGAGGTCTCTGGGTGAGCACGCTGGCTGTTTTACTGGGGTGGTTATTTATGATTAGCAAGAAGACCAAAATCTGAAAACTAAGATTTTGTTAAATTTGTTATATTCCAGTTTTCAAAGAGATTTTTAGAGAATCAGACACTTTAAAGCTGACAACGTATTTCACAGACTATGGACAGTACTCATAAGAACTATTTTTTATAGAGTTTCCTAGTATTTTTTATGGAGTTACCTGGTATTTGAAGATAGTGTTTAAGGGTGCCATTTGTTATTGTCCCCAAAGCTCCGATCATCACAGATACAGTGGTTGTTCCAAAATGCCTCATTTTAAGACCAGGTCAAATGTCTTTACAGAAGTGTCTGTTGGAATTGATATATCTATGAGCAGACATGTTTTGTCAAAATAATTATTTTACCACAATCTTTGGTCTGTTGGCCTGTATGGCATATCTTTCAAAATATTGATGCCATGAAAATGTTACTTTTGCAGAACATGTACCAATGGAGTATGGAAAGATGAAAGAAAAACAGATAATTGCCCAGGTGAGATTTGAAACACTTTAAGCCTAATCTTATTTTAAATTCATTGTAGAAAACAATATCCACTGTGTAAAGTGTGTGTGTGTGTGTGTGTATTCATATACGTATACCCTAGTGAAGTCACTTGTAATGCACGACCCAAAAGCTCCCACACCTGAGAAGGAGAATAGTATAGAGAGAGGTTGCTTTATGTGAAATATTGGAAAGGTTAAAGAATGATGGAAGAGACAAGAAGATTTGGTGTGGTGGAGGCAGTGCTGGATTTACCATTGGGCTGAAGTGTGTTTAAGCACAGGTACCCCGGTAAATGGAGCCCTGTCCAAGTAAGGGACCTCAAAACTTAATTAGCACAGGGCCTCATTTGTCCTAAATCCAGCACTGGGTGATGGGAGATTCATAACTATTCTGCATTATATAGAGGTGGGTCTTGGTAGTAGATGCAGTGGTGCCTGAGAGAGAATTAAAAGTAGCGTATGGATGTGTATTGGAAGTGTAACTATGTACAATATCTATACACGTGCTAACCTGTGCTTGTAAGCATCGGTGGGTATCGATAAAGTAGAGTTTGCGACAGAAGGTAACAACAGAATCCATTTGAATATATACATATAACAATGAACAGTTCCTATACACAACCATACACATCCACGCCCACGTACAGACGAACACCCACACATACACACACATAAACACACATACACACACAGAGGAACACAACAACACACAATCACATAATGTCCACACACACACTCACCACACATATACACGTACACACACATGTATAGGCACACGTGCACACGCACACACACACACACATACTCATGCATCCACGGGTATACAAGCGCGCACACACATATACACAGAAACACACATGCACATACACAAGAACCCACACACGCAAATATACACATAGATAGCTCCTATTCGACAAAGTGTTGGTAATTATCTCTCTATATATAAACGGCAGTTTGTCTGTGCGTGTTTCTGTGTGTCTGTTTTCTCGTACCCTCACCCTGACCACGGCTTTCAACCGATTCTGATGAAACTTGATACACACATAGCCCAATGTCATAATTCAAAACTAACGCAGGGAAAATTTTGAAAAGTTCCCCCAGTTCTGAAAAAAATCGATAAATTCGACATGGGGTCGAGAATAAAAAAAAAACAAACCACAGACTGTCTAGGGGACGCAACTCAACCTTTTTTTACTCTCAAAAAAAAATTTACCATAATTTTTTTTCCATTTTTTTGCTATTTTTTGGCTATAACTCTCTAAAGATGCTTTATAGTTATTTCCCTTACAAGCCTGAGCAACGCCGGGCGATACTGCTAGTAAAAGTATAAAGAGTTAGGTTATACATTAGTACACTTTTTACCAAACTTAGATGATTCGTTTATGACGATATGTATAACTCATAAAAGTATGAAACTGAATTTTAAACAGATAATGACAATAAATTTTTGTTAATGGTTTATTTAACTTCACTTAAAAGGATGTTTTACTTTTTAGCCACTTGCTGGTCATCTGGGGAACCCCACCACTCCACTTTTGATGGCATCCACTACAGTTTTCATGGAAATTGTGAATACGTCATGTCTGAATCAACGGACCGGACGTTTTCTATTACAACAAAAAATGTCAAGTGTGGTTATCCAGCCGTGACATGTACAAAGGATATAGTCGTTCATATTTTTGGTAACACCATTAACTTTGTTCAAGGCAACACGCCTACAATTAATGGCCAACAAATTTCTGACCGAGGTTTTACATCAACTGGTATCTCGATTAAGAAGACGGATTTTTTCTTCTCTCTTTTCACAAATATCGGCCTAACAGTACAATGGGATCTCGGTACGTTTTTGTTTACTTTCCATTAATCGTAATCATTATATGCTTTCATGTATTCTGTACAGCATTTGACTAATTTGCTTATATTCAAATTTTGGCGATCTTTCGGTACAAGTACCATAACTGCCAAGTCTGTTTGTTTACATTTGAAGAAGATCGTAAAGTTTCCGTAAAGTTCTTTTATATATATATATATATATATATATGTGGGGTTAGGGTTTGGGTTAGGGTTCGGGTTAGGGTTAGGGGTGGGGGAAAGGGTTTCTTTTTTCTTCAGAAATGTAAATAAACTCACGTGGGTTTATAATTGGCAGTTATGGTACTTGTACCGAAAGATCGCCCAAATTTTACTAAGTAAATTTTAAGTAAATTCAAAATTTACTTTGTTCTTTATCAGTGATCTGTTCTTCAGTCTGTTTGTGTCTTGGATATTCAAGCAAGTAAAACTTGTATATAGTTGTTAGTAACACAGCAGAGTGCCACCTACAGGATAAAAACTATCATATTCTGGTTCAGATGTTTTCATTTTAAGTTACTAATAAAGAGTAAATACGTAATTTCCTAACCCCTTTTGTTTATATATTTCTGTTGAATACACAGACCTTGTATCTATTAATTTTGATAAAAATAAAGAATTTAGTAAAATAAGTTTGTCGTTATTAAACTGATATTTGGAACATAAATTAACAGGAAATTTTTACAGAGTTTTAATTTAAATTACTTTAAATCAAGAAGTTTGTATCATCGAACCAGCGGTAAGTTTGTGTCGACATTTTTAAAAACCTTATATTTAAAAGGTGACTAGGCGCAGGAGTGGCTGTGTGGTAAGTAGCTTCCTTATCAACCATATGGTTCCGGGTTCAGTCCCACTGCGTGGCACCTTGGGCAAGTGTCTTCTACTATAGCCTCGGGCCGACCAAAGCCTTGTGAGTGGATTTGGTAGACGGAAACTGAAAGAAGCCCGTCGTGTATATATATATTATATATATATATATATATATATATACATATGGCCTGCTCGCTTAGCCAGCGGGGTGGCGTCATTCGAAGGCTAAAACAATGCGAACGCATTGTGACCAGTGATGTGTAACAACATCTGATGGTCTGGTTGGTCACGTGACGTGATATATATATATATATATATATATATATATATATGTTTGTATGTCTGTGTTTGTTCCCCCAACATCGCTTGACAACCGATGCTGGTGTGTTTACGTCCCCGTAACCTAGCGGTTCGGTAAAAAGACCAATAGAATAAGTACTAGGCTTACAAAGAATAAGTCCAAGTTGGTGCTCCAGCATGGCCACAGTCAAATGACTGAAACAAGTAAAAGAGAGTATGAGATTTATCTCCTATGTTCTTGTATTTCTCAATTAAAAACCTATAAATTCTTCCCCCACTCTAGGAACAAGGGTTTACATTCACCTGACCGAAAAATGGATTGGAAAAGTGCAAGGCTTATGTGGCAACTTTGACCAAGATTCTACGAATGACTTTATATCAAGATCGAATTCTTTTGAACATGTAGCTTCAGCTTTTGCCCACAGTTGGCGACTTTATGATTGTCCCTTAATTCCTCAAGACAAACCAGAATACACAATGCACCCTTGTGATGTAAGATATTAAATATTTATTTTCTAAATTTTACACATTTAATCGAAAATATATTTATTAATGTAATAAATGCTTCTTTGTTTTATATCACAGTTGTTGAACTATATAACATAACTGGTTAGAGGCATCCAATGAACCAATCCCTGATTCATAGCATTTGTGATGGTGAAAGGGACAAAGGAGTATCTAGAACTCAGTACAGAACAAATATTACTATGGACTTATTTAGAAAGCCCTGCTTTCTCAGTTTTCTCGGCAATGTTTGCATGCCGCTATGTATCAGGGAAAGACTTAATACACACACTCACATACACTCTCACATACACTCTCAAAATATCACAAACACACACACTCTCACATTTTCCCTCACACACCCTTCCTCATACACTCTCACTCACACACGCTCTCAAAACAAACAAGACGAGGACAAATATCCGTCAAATGTAAATAATTCCTCATCTCTTAATTATAGAAAGGTCCATTTATGTATATTTTTATAAACTAGTAGTTTCAACTCATAACTCTAACGATATATCTACCACTTCCTAGTTTCTTGGAGGAATAGTAGGGATACTAGCACCCTTGTTCGAAGTATAAGGATGCAGTTAGTGCTGGAAAAGATGTTTTCCTGGGGTTAAATAGCAGTAACATTCGTCCTAACCAGGACTGCCACTTTACGTTAGCAAATGAACTTTACTCTAAAGTACTGTTGCTGCATATTTCTCGTTCAGAGACTTAAAACTAATAATTTCTTTATTTTACATAATATTTACTGAAATATTAATATTCATATTAATAATTACCAATGTAACTAATTGTACAATATATTCAAATTCCAGTTCTTTCCCGCCAGAAGGCATTGGGCTATGGAAAGTTGTGCTCCTATCAAATACGGCGGTACCTTTGCATTATGTCGAAACAATTTGCCAGATAATGTCGTACAAAAGTACTACGATGACTGCATCTATGACGCTTGCGGGTAAGTTTTAAACAGTAATATATAATTCTCATTTATTCTTAAAATACATTAATCCGGCGAGCTGGTAGAAACGTTAGCATGCCGGACGAAATGCTTAACGGTATTTCGTCTGCCGTTACGTTCTGAGTTCAAATTCTGCCGAGGTCAACTTTGCCTTTCATCCTTTCGAAGTCGATTAAATAAGTACCAGTAACGCACTGGGATCGATATAATCAACTTAATCCGTTTGTCTATCCTTGTTTGTCCTCTCTGTGTTTAGCCCCTTGTGGGTAGTAAAAGAAATAGGTATTTCGTCTGCCGTTACGTTCTGAGTTCAAATTTCGCCGAGGTCGACTTTGCCTTTCATCCTTTCGGGGTCGATGAATTAAGTACCAGTTGCGTATTCAGGTCGATGTAATCGAATTGTCCTCTCCCCTCAAATGTCAGGCCTTGTTCCTCCAGTAGAAAGGATTATTCTTAAAATGCATTCTCCTTTCTCAAATCATTCATCACAAATATTTAATAAAATTTATGATATGAAGAAACATTTTTCAAGCACTCTTTACAAACTGACATACAAAAACCCTAATTTTAAAGATATATTTTGTAATATTGTTTCTCGTATAAGGCGGCGAGCTGGCCGAAACGTTAGCACGCCGGGCGAAATGCTTTGTGATATTTTGTCTGCCGCTAAGTTCTGAGTTCAAATTCCGCCGATGTCAACTCTGCCCTTCATCCTTTCGGGGTCGATAAATTAAGTACTAGTTGCCTACTGGGATCGATCTAATCGACTGGCTCCCCATCCCCAAAAATTTTGGGCCTTGTGCCTAAAGTAGAAAAGAATATTGTTTCTCGTATATACACACTCAAACATACAAATTTACATACACGTCATATGTGTGTGTGTGTGATCACACACTATTTACTTGCTTACATTTGTTAAGTATACACTTGAATTCCACATGTTGAAGTTTAAACGTTAAATTTTGGGGTTCCATCTGCATAAATATGTATGCGTGTGTTCATGTGTGCATATGTTAGTGTATGTGTGTGTGTGTGTGTCTTTGTGCACGCGAAAGCGAGAGAGAGTTTGTACATGTACAGTTATATATGCATTGGCGTAGATATAGAGTGTGTGCCCCCCTGGGGCGGCCCTTCCGTTTGACGCCCCGGACCCCACAAAAACCACATATTGCCTACAGCAGACCAAAAAGTGCCGCTCGGGACGAAGCGCCCCATATATTTGAATCCTTACACACATGTATATGTGTGTAAGGATTGGTGTATGCGCAAAGGAATCACTATGATGTTAATTTGTATATAAAAATAACTTCATTAGGATGTTCTGTTGTGTCTGGGGAGAGTCATTTTCTTTTTGCGCCTTATAATGTAACACAATCACCGGTAAAATTTCCACTTCTTTCTTATTTTTAGTTTTCTAAAATTTTCGTTGCGTCTTGGAAACTTTTCAATAGTTTTGATTCATTAGGATGAATTTCGTTCTTTTTTTAACAAGAAATATTTTCCTTTTGACAGTTGATCGATTTAAGATCTATATTCAATTAAAAACAATTTCAAACATTTATATTCATATACATATATTCATAGATGTGCTTTAGGAGGCGATTGTGAATGTTTGTGCACAGCTATTGCTAACTTTGCCAGAAGATGTTCCGGTAGTGGTATTGTTGTCAAATGGAGAAATAATAACAGATGTGGTACGTCTTTTTTTTTGTTTTTTTTGTTTTGTTTTTTTACATTACTTTCAAAACTACTTTCGCAATATATTTATGCATTTTTAAATGTAAAAATAAAATAAGTTAACGACCCTCTTCAATCATGAATGACCGTGGGATTCCGCCTAGATCCTTACCTTCCGAGGCACAAAGTCCGGGCAAGGTTGTTTATAGAAGGCCAGCAGTCGCTCATGCGTACCAGTCTTGCCTCTCCACGCCACTGATGTTGTCCAAGGGAAAGACAGAGGGGCCGATACAGCATGGTACCAGTACGTCACAACACAGGCTGAGTGAACTGGAGCAACGTGAAATAAAGTGTCTTGCTCAAGAACACAACACACAGCCCGGTCCGGGAATCGAACTCACTACTTCATAACTGTGAGCCTGATGCTCTAACCACAAGCCATGCATCTTCACAATTTTAATTGTATACCTGTTTCAAATTCATGATACAGTGAACTGAGTTTACTTATACACACACACACACATTATGCACCATAATACATGTGTGTGTATATATATTCTACTATTTTGTTTCAGTCATGTGACTGTGACCATGTTGGAGCACCGCCTTTATATATATAGGGTGGTTGTCTACTGCTTATGCAGAGTTTGACCACCTTCTGTACCTACATCTTAGAACCATCATGGCATCTGATGTGGCTTTTTAAACCAGACACTGTTCTGAAAAGACACCCACACAGATTGAATATCCGATTCGAACCACCAAAAGCTTCAGATAAGTTCTGATCTTTGTGGATCTTAAAATGTCTTTTTGGGGCCTCCGTTAGATTTGCAAAACTTCTGGTATACATGGCATTCAAAGGTGTGCTCTGACATTATAGGCAGAATAGTTGGTGGAGGTTTGTTTTCCATGGGTTCGCAAATGAGAACCCACACACAATTTGTGCACTCTCTCGTCGAAGACAGCGTATGAAAATTCAACTTTTCTCGAGTGACCTCCACAAATGATTACATATACATAAAGATGATGTTTCCATAATTTTTTGGCAATGAAATTATTAACCAAAATACAAATTTCAAATAAATTACTCGTATAAATGCATATATTAACTAAAACATTTCCGTATCTATTACAGCTGTGATGTGCGAAGAACCCAAAGTTTACCGAGAATGTGGTCCAGCTAACCCTCGAACTTGTAAAGATCTCTGGGCAGCACCTGAAGAAGGAAGTTCTACATATTGTACCGAGGGATGCCACTGTCCACCCGGTCAAGTTGAAGATGGTATGAAAATACGCAACCATTTCATATTATTTATACTGTTTTTCGTGCAGAAAATTTTAATGATTTTAATTTCAAGTGTCAAAAATAGTGAATTTATATATACACACAGTGAAACCTCGTTTTATGAATTTAATTCGTTCCTGAACCCCGTCGTCACCCGATATTTTTATAAACCGAAACTAATTTTCATAGGAAATTCAAGACAGGGCACGGCGAATTCCAGCTGGAATAGAAACTGAATGAAAGCTAGATAGCAACTGACGCTCCCCTGCCTATACCCCTAGCTTGTCGCCAACTGCTGTTGCAAGCTTGGCTGTTCGTTATTCGAAATACCCTTCGTCACCCGAGAGGAAAAATTGTTCGTAAACCGATTTAATCGTGATGAGAAGTGTTCGTAAAACGAAATTCCACAATATATAAATATATATATATATATATATATATATATATATATATATATATATATATATATATCACCGTGATCACCGTGACCGACCAGGCTATCAGATATTGTTACACATCACTGGTCACAATGCGCCTCGCATTGTTTTAGCCTTCAAATGACGCCACCCCGCTGGCTAAGCGAGCAGGCCAACAGAAGAAAGAGTGAGAGAAAGTTGTGGCGAAAGAGTACAGCAGGGTTCGCCACCACCACCCTGCCGGAGCCTCGTGGAGCTTTAGGTCTTTTCGCTCAATAAACACGCACAACGCCCGGTGTGGGAATCGAAACCGCGATCCTACGACAGCGAGTCCGCTGCCCTAACCACTAGGCCATTGCGCCTCCATATATATACATATATATACATATATATACATATATATATATACACACACATACATATATATATATATATATATAGAGAGAGAGAGAGAGAGAGAGAGGTACGTATATGTACACACGCGCTCGCGCTCATACAAGACCCACATTAGACTCCTCACTCGTAATCATTATGGAATCGAGAGTTTAACTACGGTCCTTCCATAGCACTGCCACCTTGGGTCTTCTGGATAATAATACCTCTCACATATATATGGGAAAAAGAAAGAAAAGCAAAGCGTGGGGTGGATAGATAGAGGGAGAGGCTTCAGGACAATCAAGAAAGAAGAGAAAAAAATAAAGATGGGGAGAGGATAGAGAGAGAGAGAGATGGGGGAGGTTCTTCTCAATTCAGTGCGGTCAACTCATTGAAAGTATGTTTCGCATGAACAAACATTAAATATTAATTTGTTCATGCGAAACAGCATTGCACAGAATTAAAGACTTGGCCTACACAGTGTAAAAGAATAAACCTTTTCATAGGGCTTTGAACTTTGAACTCTTTTTTTTTTATTTTTCGGTGATGACCGCAACCTCCCACCTTTTCTTATTTCTTCCATCCTACTTCCTAAAATTGACACCTTTAAAAGGTCACCAACCTTTATGGGAAAATGTGTTTATCTACAAATATGTTGACAGATATACAATGGAAAAAGGAAAAAGAAAAATATTTTGTAATGAAATTTCAATGAGTTGACTGTACTGAATTCAAAAGAACCCCCACCCACTTCTCTCTTCTGCTACATTTAGTAAAGTGAACGTGTTTTTACTGATTTAATTTTTGCCAACGCTGGCTTCAAGTATGTAATTGCAGCCAATAACTCGGGCTCCTTCTATTGAGCCTGATCGCAGTTCATTTATTTTCGTTCAACATTTGGCGGTCGTCTTAGAGGCGCACTGTGTCAAAAAATACCATTCGTAGCAGACGTTCTCTCGACATCGTTCACACGCGCCTGACACGGGCCCAGAAGTTACAGTCCGAGTAATTCAAATTCAATGTTTTCTTAGAGATTAGGATTTAAATTCCAATCTATGAAAAGTTTCCGTTCTATAATATTCCAGCAACTCGGGTTAGTACGAACGAGCCTGATAGATGTAAAAGATTAACTGGTAACTCTTCAGGCGACAGTCAGATCGCTGATGTTTGTTGTGTACTAGGCTGTCGTTATTTGATTACTGTTATTCTGTGCATCTGTGTGTAAAGATCAGTTGTGTTTTGCAGGGCTGCTTTATTTTTACCCTTGATTTAGAAATGGTGAAACGCATAGCGCTAGATATAGAAAGTAAGACATTTGGGGCTAGAAATATTGAAGAAAAACGTGAAATTCTTCGCGCAAGCATGTATCTTATGCGAAATCTGTGATGAACCCGAGCGACCTCTTTACTAAATTTATTCTCGGACTAACTACGAACAGCCCGAGTGCCGGAGTCACCACTGATATATATATATATATATATATATATATATATATATATATTATAAATTAGGGTATCTACGAGATACCACCATGCTGAAAATAGCCACCTTAATTGTCCATATATCAACACGGAGATACCCTAATTTATAGATACCCTAGTTTATAATTTTGATAATTATTACATTTGAAGGTTATTTTTTCCATGCTGACCACTTCATAAGATCGCTACTTTATTTTTAGATAAACGATCTTATCCTTATTTATATAAATTTATATATATATAGAGAGAGACTTTTATATATATAGACTTATATATATATAAGACTTTTTCTATTCCTGAGCGTTATACTAATACATCTGTTTGTTTTGTACACCACTTGTCTTCGTCTTTTGTTTTTTTCGTGAACTCTCCCTATATATATATATATTATATATATATATATATATATATATATATTATAAATTAGGGTATCTACGAGATACCACCATGCTGAAAATAGCCACCTTAATTGTCCATATATCAACACGGAGATACCCTAATTTATAGATACCCTAGTTTATAATTTTGATAATTATTACATTTGAAGGTTATTTTTTCCATGCTGACCACTTCATAAGATCGCTACTTTATTTTTAGATAAACGATCTTATCCTTATTTATATAAATTTATATATATATAGAGAGAGACTTTTATATATATAGACTTATATATATATAAGACTTTTTCTATTCCTGAGCGTTATACTAATACATCTGTTTGTTTTGTACACCACTTGTCTTCGTCTTTTGTTTTTTTCGTGAACTCTCCCTATATATATATATATATATATATATATATATATATATATACATAAATATATGTATGTATTCAAGAAGTCTTTAGACAAATTCCTTCAAACAGTACCGGACAAACCACCCACACCCGGATATGTCTCCGCAAATAATAACTCTCTGCTCGAATGGGCCTTGATGCCCAAATCCTGAACTGAAAGACTTCACCAGGTGGTGCTATTGGGTTAGACATGGCCTGGGCCAATACTGGCCAAAACCTTTCTAAGTTATTCTAAGTTATGTATATATACATATATATATATATATATATATATACATAAATATATGTATGTATGTATATATACACACACACACACACACACACACATATATATATATATATATATATATATATATATATATATATATATATATATATATATATATATATATATATATATATATATATAATGTGGCTCTTACCACTTGATAATTGCTAAGCCTCAAATTCTCTGTTTTTGTAAATATTCTGCTGATTAAAAAGAAAAAATATATATTGCGATTTATTTTCCCCTGATTAAAAAGAAAAAATATATATTGCGTTTTATTTTCCCTCTTTGCGTCACCACGTCACCAAATATATTTATATAACATTTTGTCACCTGAATATATTTATATGTTTGCATGTAAACACACTCACGTATATAAATGTGCACTTACAATGACGATGTGTTTTAGCAATATTTTTTATGGTATTTTATTCAAATTGCAGGAGGAAAATGTATTCCTGAAGAAAGTTGTCCTTGTATATATGAAGGAAAACTGTATCCATCAGGAACTAAAATTTACGTAGCTTCTTGCAAGAATTGGTAAGTTTCTAACCTTATCTCAATCATATCATTTATCTCCTTTTTTCAGCTTTTAGACTGCGATCATGCTGGGGCACCGCCTCAAAAACATATAGAACCCAGTACTTATCACTTTTTGTAAAACCTTCTACTAATTCTATCGGTTTTCTGTAAAGCTAAGTTACAGGGACGTAAACACACCAACGCTGGTTTGTCAGGCAATGATTGAGAGACAAACACAGACACAAAGAAACACATACTCATATATATATATATATATATATATATATTTATATATATAATACCAAATAGTAATGAAAAATACGGAGACTGGTACATCATGAAATTTCTCTTTTAATTTTATAGTTTTATACAGCATAATTTGCTGGGTAAATGAACCTATACGTGTTTCTGCTGCACCGAGTGCATACAGTTGCACAAGCAACCAAGCATAACTGTCTGTGCATCTTCATTCAGGTTCCTTCAACAAGTGTAGCTCGAAGCAAACTGAGCTTATTTATTTGCGGCTAGTTTAAGATACAAAGCGAAGTGACGGATGGTTACCTGACCTCTCTCTCTCTATCCGCTCAGTCGAGGTCGACTCTCGGTCACTCGTTGGATCAGTGTCCTCCAGTCAGTTCTATCTTGGGCCGTTTCTTTCAGATTAGAGGTGATTGAAACGGTTTCCCATTATATCGATAGAGTTCTTTTAACATAATTCAGGGTGGTGCATCCTAAATAGTTGAGGTTTTGGTTACTCCAAAGTTATCGTACCTGTAGGAGGAGGAGGAGGAGAAGGAGGAGGATTTTAACGCATTAATTAATGCTGAGACAAACGATTGCTCACGAATGAAGAACTGATGGCGTTTTATGAATAGCAACAAGAGAAGGTGCAGCAAGTGGAATCGAAACCAAGACAGTTCAGCAAAAATAAAAACAAAATACAAGCTTTTTGCGCGTATGGAAAGCATACTAGCCCTTTGCCAAGAGATAGATCCTAATGCTGAATACTTTGCTAAATTTATGGGAGCTGTTCGCGACGCTTATGTTCCTGATAGAGTTATCATAGATGACAAGAGTAAAAACAGTCAAGGCATACGTGATAAGTTCTTACTGCACGTTGAAAGTCGATGCTCTGAGCTGGAAACGTTAATGACCAACCGATTCCTTCGAATTCAATGTCAAGGTTGTAATGGACGCAGGTTCGTGTGTCATATAGCTAGCTAGAGGCGATGGCCTCTTGGAGCTAATCAGCGACAGCTTTAGTCTTATATTTATAGACTACCATATTAGTATGGCGATAACTATTAATATCCAGTAACGCTGCCGTAATCTCCTTTAGAGAGACTTAGTAATTTTAATATTTCTATCAATGTCAATACAGTTTACCATATTTCTCCAACAACCTCTGCTGCCCACTCAAGCACATTGACGTCACCAATCAAGCAACTGTTGTTTTTTTTATTTATTATATTTTTTACTATTATTTCGGGTTCTTTCTTAAATATTTTTAACTTGAGTATTTTTTTTTTACTTTTTTTTAACTGATTAAAGTCAAATATTTTCTTACGGCCAAAAGTTTTTTTTTAATGAATTTCAATGAATCTGTTTTTATTTATTTTTATTTTTTTCGTGTTACCTCGTACTTAGAATTACGTCTTACACCAATTAGCAACATGAGATGTAATATTTTATTTCTTATATGATTAAACTTATTTGACGCAATTTTATTGTTTTTATTTATTTTTATAGCACTTGTAAAGGTGGAAACATGACATGTGACATTTGCAAATGCCATGAAGACGAGTTCCAATGCGAAGATGGTCATTGTATAAATAGAACCAAGATATGTGATGGAATTATAGACTGTTTTTCTGGATCTGACGAACATGATTGTGGTACGAATTTTATCTATAATTATATTTTATTGATTGTAGAAAAAAGTATGCATTTGAGGGACACTTACCAATAAAATGTTATTTGTACATAAAAATTTAATCATTCACAGTAGATCTCTGAGCGTTGTATCAAATTATTTTGCGTTGTATTTTTAAAACTGTTTCAGTGGCACATTGTAGATGTATGCATAGAGGCACGTATAATGAATTAAATACACAACAAGAAAGTTTTTGACATAAATTTGTATTTACTCAACGTATTTCGTAATGAATTGTTAGGTTGCTAGCGGAAGGATATGCCTTTCTATAACTAAAATTAATGCGAAGAGGAAACGTTAGGGGTATTAGCTGAGCATAGATAAATATTAAAACAACATGGCTAACACTGGTGTTGATCATCATGTTGAACTATGTTTTTCCGTGCTGAATTGTTGTTTTTTTTTATATACCTTCAAGACGAAGAACTCCTTCATTGAAGATTTCAATTCTTCTTGGCTGATCAAGTGTCACGAGCGCAGGAAGTAAGCCATGGATCGGAACTTGTTCTGATCCGAGGGAGTTATATTTGGACTATATGCTGGACGTGGCGTTAATTTGATTCTCTGGAGTTCCTAGAAGTTATTCCGGATTGTTCGAGCGGTATGAGGTCTTGCATTGCCTTGCTACAGAAGACCTCACTTTCTATCAATCAATGCCGATATTTTGTTGCACAATAGAATACATTTGGCATCGCTGTTTCGACCGTCCAGAACGAACTCGTTGTCAATTATCCGCTCATAATTCCACCAAGCGCAGAACATCACTTGTGTTCAAAACACGCCATTTTTGCGATAGTTTCCGGAAAATGGCCTTTGTTTAACCACTGCTTGTGCACATTCGAATTGCGGAAAAAATATCTTTCTCAGATTATAACACAATACATATATGAATATGTGTATGTGTGTCTGAGTATGTATGTATGTGTGTATGTATGTATATATGCATATGTGTGTGTGTGAGTGTGTGTTTATGTTTTAAGTCAGAAGTACAAGGGCCGAATTGCCTATAAAATCTGGTGACTCTTCAATGTTTCGCTTTTTCTAACCCTAACCCTTTCATTTTTACATCCTTAAGAATAAAATAATTTTCCGCTCTCACGAAACAGAACTTTTTTTACTACATATTTGTTGCTGTGGATAATTAATCACCGCAGTTGATGAAGTTTCCTTCTAATTAAAATGTCTGGGAGGAAGATATCAAGTAAAACTGAAAGTAGTACTGCAAAACGGGATTAAACCTGATGTTTTAAAAAAAAACTTGGTGCAGAAGAGAAACCAAGTTACATTGCCAAAACATTAAATATTACGACAACTACAGTGGGAACAATAAATGACGACAGAGAGAAAATTATGTCTATAAGACAAGAGGATACTCCGTTAAACACTGTGGAGGCACAATGGCCCAGTGGTTAAGGCAACGGACTCGCGGTCGTAGGATCACTGTTTCGATTCCCAGACCGGGCTTTGTGTTTATTGAGCGAAAACTCCTAAAGCTCCACGAGACTTTGGCGGGGGGGGGGGCAAACCCTGCTGTACTTCTTCTCCACAAGTTTCTCTCACTCTTTCTTCTTGTTTCTGTTGTACCTGTATTTCGAATGGCCAGCCTTGTCACACTCTGTGTCACGCTGAATCTCCCCGAGAACTACATTAAAGGTACACGTGTCTGTGGAGTGCTCAGCCACTTGCACGTTAATTTCTCGAGCAGGCTGTTCCGTTGATCTGATCAACTGGAACTCACGTCGTCGTAAACGATGGAGTGCCACATGACGATGAAACACTTAAGACAGAATGACTCTTGAATGTTATGGGTCGGCGTAAAGTGCCAATAATCGGCGCAAAGTGCCGATAATCGGCGTAAAGTGCCGATAAACACGATGATAATTTTTTTTTAAATACCAAAAGTTTATCTTCCGATTTGCAGAGATAAGAAGGTGAAACTTCTAATTAAAATCCCTTCCTGGCTGGTTTGAAAGTTTTAAGAAGACAATGCACCGAGTCACCCAACGAATTAATTCCCTAATGTATTCCTCTAGAAATGCTTTCGTGTTCTTATGTATCTATATTGCATGTATTTCATGTATGTGTTGGGTTGACCTTCTGCCAAGCAAATGGTAAGCAGTAATTGAAGTAGATGGTGAATATGCTCCGGAATAATCATTTAAAGATGTTTTTGTTACATGTTGTTATTGTTTTTGTTGAATGAAATTTGTTGAAAAAAAGCCGCAATAATTATGCACCAACCCAATATATTATATTGTGAGTGTTCAGAAATTAATATTTTCATGAATAAATGTTACTGTGATGCTTGTTCCCTGTTGATTCCTTGCGCTGTTTTGTTTTTTTTCGAAAACGTACGCACGGACGTAATCTCACTTGGTAACACGAAAATCTGCAAGGAAATTAATAGCACATTAAGAGATTTTGCATTACGACCAGAATATTTCAGGAACGCATTATTTCCGTAAAGCGAGGTATTCCTGTATCACTCTTCGAATGTATTCATTTTCATTTCATTTCATTTCATTTCAGAAGGCGACGAGCTGGCAGAAACGTTAGCACGCCGTCTACCGTATTTCGTCTGCCGTTACGTTTCTGAGTTCAAATTCCGCCGAGGTCGACTTTACCTTTCATCCTTTCGGGGTCGATAAATTAAGTGACAGTTATGCACTGGGGTCGATATAATCGACTTAGTCAGTTTTTCTGTCCATGTTTATCCCCTCTGTGTTTAGCCCCTTGTGGGTAGTAAAGAAATATCTATTCATTTTCATTTCAGTTGTCCCAACTTATTCAACAGTAGTCAGCACAGTAAAAGTTTTAACAAGTGCTCAAAAACCAGCTACAAGATTAGTCTTCACAATATCCCCCACCACACAGAGACCAACTTATGCTACAAGTAAGGGAAACATTCTTCCAAAATAAGCATTGATGAATAAAATAATATTTTTACATTCATTCTCTCCGTACTCCACATTTTCAATGTAATCAAAGCAAATTTTTGAGTATACCAAAACTTTGTTGTTGTTGTATGTTCCTTCTCGAGCCATGCCTGGATCATAAGGCCCGGTTTCCCAGTTATATTGGCGTATAGGTTCTCCGCCTGGACGAGATGCCGGTCCGTCACAGTTGAGCTGCTAGATGCAAGAGAAAAGAGTGAGAGAAAGATGTGGCGAAAGAGTCAGCAGAAGTTCGCCATTACCTTCTGCGGAGCCGCGTGGAACTTAGGTGTTTTGCTTGTAACCATACACACGCATTCCCCAGTCTGGGATTTGAACCCGCCATCCCTCGACCACGAGTCCGATGCTCTAAACTCTAGGCCATGTGCCTCCACAGACCCAAACTTTCTCAAATAAGTTATAAATCAGTCCTTATAAGGAGTATAGAGGTGGACAGAAGATATAAACTCATATTATTTAAATAAACATTCCTTCCATACCAAAGATTTTTCTACCTTAATGTATAATTAATTAATAGAGAAGGCAATATACAGGTGGGCTACACAAGAGTTAAACAAGCAATAAAGAAATTATGATTAAAAAGGTTACATTTTAGTTTTTGTAAACATTCGCTTACAGGAGTGGCTGAGTGGTAAGTAGCTTGCTTACCAACCACATGGTTCCGGGTTCAGTTCCACTGCGTGGCAAATTGGACAAGTGTCTTCTACTATAGCCTCGGTCCGACCAAAGACTTGTGAATGGATTTGGTAGAGGGAAACTGAAAGAAGCCTGTCGTATATATATATATATATATATATATTTGTGTGTATGTGTGTGCATATGTTTGTGTGTTTGTGTTTGTCCCCCCCACCACCACCATTGTTTGACAACCGATGGTGGTGTGTTTACGTCCCCGTAACTTAGCGGTTCAGCAAAAGGGACTGATAGAATAAGTACTACGCTTACAACGAATAAGTCCTGGGATCGATTTGCTCGATTAAAGGCGGTGCTCCAGCATGGCCACAGTCAAATGGCTGAAACAAGTAAAAGAGTAAAAGAGTAATTCGCTTTATATGATTAAGCTGTTGCATAGAAAAAATCAGAGGCAGAAAATCATAGATGTTCCAGAAACTTGATATCTTGACTGGCACACAAAAGAGGTAGTCATTTAAATTTAGAGCATACCATTGAATATGCATCAACCTTGTAATTTTTTTTGCGAAGTATAAACTTTTCTTCATTTAAATGCCGCAAAAATCAGTAAATACAGTTACCTATAAAATTTGGTTGACGGAACGTACCTTTTATATTGTAGAAACTACAAGAACTACAATGGCACCTACAACTTCGCGAGTCTTTTCGAGGGTATCAACAACGAGTCCATGTGAGTCACAAGTTCATAGATTTAGAGATATCTACCGATTGCTTTCTTAACCATAAACAACATAGTTACGCTTTAACTTAATTTCCCATTATATGAGAATTGCTTTATTTGACAGGGTTGTGTGATCTATCAGAAGAGATGAACGATGAATCTTTCCTCCCAGATACAGCCATCTCTCTAATTCCACCAGTTGGCAATCCAGGTGACATCAGACCAGATTTTGGATGGATAACTAATTCGAATAGCAAAAGGGTTATCACATTAGATATTGGCCCCTACCTAGATGCCGGAGGTACAATTCGCCTTGTTCAACACAAGAATGTGAAATCCTATACGGTTTTCATATCACATCCTTCTGCAAAAACAGAAATACAGGTATTCACTAGTGGCCCTTTTCTTTTTTTCTAATCACGAAAGCATGTCAAAATACACAATACACTGTATCAAAGCCCAAGATTTTCCTAATTGAATCGTTCTATATACTTTGCTAAATTCATCGATAATATTCAACCGTAGGGCACTTTCATTCCTTAAGAAGACGAACTGTATAATTTTCACTCTTTTCCTACTAATCGAGGATATTTCAGTTTAAGATTTCATTTCCATTATTAGGAATCAACTCCAGATCAACCAGTTGCCATTCCACAACATAACGGTCAAACCACGGTGCAAATTGAACTTTCTCCAATAAATCAAAGACAAGACATGTTGGTATCTCTCTCTGCGAAACTCTGTAAACGTAAGCAGTTTTCATGAAACATTCAATCTTTAATTACATTTAATCGATTTCAAATGTGTGCAATATATGTATAATTTCATCGAAATTTTAGTAATTCATCAAACGAATATTTTCCGAATTGTTTTATTTATCAGGGTTGTGTGCGCTGTCAGAATCGATGAATGATGAATCTTTCCTCCCAGATACAGCCATCTCTCTCAATCCCCCAGTTGGCAATCCGGGAGACATCAGACCAGATGTTGGATGGATAACTAATTCCAATAAGAATAGGACTATCACCTTAGATATTGGCTCCAACCTAGATTTTGGCGCTATAATTGGCCTTGTTCAACACAAAAATGTGAAATCCTATACCGTTTTCACATCACATCCTTCAGCAAAAACACAAATCCAGGTATTTAGTAGTGGCCCTTTTATTCATTCTATTTACATCATCGTTTCGAATCAGATCATCCATTATTTCAAAGATCAAAAATTTTAATATTCAAACCGTTTAATATACTTTAATAAAATAATTGGCGAATATTATAGGGCACTTTCAATCATTGAAAACACGAACTGTATAATTTTCATTCTTTTCTTGCTATTCAAGTTAATTTAAGTTTCTGTTTGCCTTTCATTTATTAGGAATCCACTCCAGGTCAAACGGTTTCCATTCAACAGCATAATGGTCAAACCACGGTGCAAATTGAACTTTCTCCAATCCATCCAACACAAGACATGGTGGTATCTATCTCTGCAAAATTCTGTAAACGTAAGCAGTTTTCATGAAACTTTCAGTCTTTAATTGCCTTTACTTTGGTTTCCAATGTATGCATTATCTTTACAATTACATCAAAATTTATGTAATCCTTTCTATCGAATATTTTGCCTCCCATTTAATATTACAGATCCTATATCAACAACAGCAGCACCAGCCACTTCAGCAACTGCATCAACTCTACCAACTACTCGTCCACGTGAGTTCTATTCTATACGTAATTGTACTAAAACATAATCTTTTACAAACGTACTTTCAAGTGGTGTTCGCAAACACCGCACTTTCATTCGATTTACATCAATCACCTGCAAACCAAAATAATTTTCTTCCAGAAAAATACTTCACATTCAATTTAACACAAGTCTCATGGATCTTCCTTACTCTTTATTATCAATTATTGCTAAATTAAGTAACCACAATCTATTTTCACCACAATTAGAAAAAGAATCTTCGATCAGACCTTTTCGACGTATAATAATTTCATTGAACAATGAATTGAATCAACACCAGCTTCTCTTTCCACAGTTGTTTGTAAGATGCTAGGGCTGAGGAAATCCTAACTTTACATTTATTTCCTATCCATTATTACAACAGTATTTGTATCATAACTGCTGTAAATTTCATATTTTCAGCGATACTATTGCGTTACACCTCTCTCAGGATGTTACTAACCTGTCCTTTTGTTCACCTGACAGCCTAAATTCTCACTGAATTCAGCTATCAATTAATCCATCAACTTTTATCGCTTCACACTGCTACGTCTCACAGTTATCTACATCGGTTCATCGTTCACCGTACCAATGTTCACATTTTCGCTCTACACAGCATTTCCAAAATATTTTACGCGAATATTTCTTCATCCCAAACGACATTCCCCTATCCAAACAATATTGCTTTCGTTGATTTCATCTAAACATGGATTATTAATTCTCAATATTTTCCAATATCAAACACAACACCTTATATACTGAATTTTTCTTCAAATTAAGCACCTCATTAAACAGAATTCTTTTCACGTTTAAGTAATCGCTTCCTCTCCTATTCAGCTAATCACAGGCATTTTTTGCAAACTCGTTTCAATTTCTTGTAAGAAATCTTTATCAATATTACGTTCCTGACAGAAACCAAGAGAACGATCAAATTTCCCTCTATATCCACGCATTTTTGTTGGCCAATACCTTTCCTATTTCTATCTCTGCAAATGTGTCTCTAGGCTGTATCGAAAATATTCAATATAAATCTTGTAAAATTATGTTCTTCTTCTTTTATTTACATCTTTCAACCGATGCGTGTTTTATAATGCAGCAACTGCCTCCACTGCCATGGCAACTACAGAACTTGTTCCAAGCCCAACAACCCCTCTCAATGTAAGTAATATTAATACAATTTTTCTTAAGTCCAACCATTCATTTCTTTCACATATATACAGACAAACTCACACTTTACCTTAATTTTGCATTATTTAAGAGGTAATTGTTTTATTTATCAGGGTTGTGTGCGCTGTCAGAATCGATGAATGATGAATCTTTCCTCCCAGATACAGCCATCTCTCTCAATCCCCCAGTTGGCAATCCAGGAGACATCAGACCAGATGTTGGATGGATAACTAATTCCAATAAGAATAGGACTATCACCTTAGATATTGGCCCCAACCTAGATTTTGGCGCTATAATTCGCCTTGTTCAACACAAAAATGTGAAATCCTATACCGTTTTCACATCACATCCTTCAGCAAAAACACAAATCGAGGTATTCATTCGTGGCCTTTTTATTCATTCTATTTTCATCATCGTTTCGAATCAGATCATCCATTATTTCAAAGATCAAAAATTTTCATATTCAAACCGTATAATATACTTTAATAAAATAATTGGCGAATATTATAGGGCACCTTCAGTCATTGAAAACACGAACTGTATAATTTTCATTCTTTTCTTGCTATTCAAGTTAATTTAAGTTTC
The DNA here is from genome assembly GCF_006345805.1 of Octopus sinensis. Classification (NCBI taxonomy): domain Eukaryota; kingdom Metazoa; phylum Mollusca; class Cephalopoda; order Octopoda; family Octopodidae; genus Octopus; species Octopus sinensis. Next base: position 30,798,647 of record NC_042998.1, read on the forward strand.
TGTTTGCCTTTTATTTATTAGGAATCCACTCCAGGTCAAACAGTTTCCATTCAACAGCATAATGGTCAAACCACGGTGCAAATTGAGCTTTCTCCAATCCATCCAACACAAGACATGGTGGTATCTATCTCTGCAAAATTCTGTAAACGTAAGCAGTTTTCATGAAACTTTCAGTCTTTAATTGCCTTTACTTTGCTTTCCAATGTATGCATTATCTTTACAATTTCATCGAAATTTATGTAATCCTTTCTATCGAATATTTTGCCTCCCATTTAATATTGCAGATCCTATATCAACAACAGCAGCACCAGCCACTTCAGCAACTGCATCAACTCTACCAACCACTCGTCCACGTGAGTTCTATTCTATACGTAATTGTACTAAAACATAATCTTTTACAAACGTACTTTCAAGTGGTGTTCGCAAACACCGCACTTTCATTCGATTTACATCAATCACCTGCAAACCAAAATAATTTTCTTCCAGAAAAATACTTCACATTCAATTTAACACAAGTCTCATGGATCTTCCTTACTCTTTATTATCAATTATTGCTAAATTAAGTAACCACAATCTATTTTCACCCAATTAGAAAAAGAATCTCGCGATCAGATCTTTTCCACGTATAATAATTTCATTGAACAATGAATTGAATCAACACCAGCTTCTCTTTCCACAGTTGTTTGTAAGATGCTAGGGCTGAGGAAATCCTAACTTTACATTTATTTCCTATCCATTATTACAACAGTATTTGTATCATAACTGCTGTAAATTTCATATTTTCAGCGATACTATTGCGTTACACTCTCTCAGGATGTTACTAACCTGTACTTTTGTTCACCTGACAGCCTAAATTCTCACTGAATTCAGCTATCAATTAATCCATCAACTTTTATCGCTTCACTGCTACGTCTCACAGTTATCTACATCGGTTCATCGTTCACCGTACCAATGTTCACATTTTCGCTCTACACAGCATTTCCAAAATATTTTACGCGAATATTTCTTCATCCCAAACGACATTCCCCTATCCAAACAATATTGCTTTCGTTGATTTCATCTAAACATGGATTATTAATTCTCAATCTTTTCAATATCAACAAACCTTACCTTATATACTGAATTTTTCTTTAAATTAAGCACCTCATTAAACAGAATTCTTTTCACGTTTAAGTAATCGCTTCCTCTCCTATTCAGCTAATCACAGGCATTTTTTGCAAACTCGTTTCAATTTCTTGTAAGAAATCTTTATCATATTACGTTCCTGACAGAAACAAGAGAACGATCAAATTTCCCTCTATATCCACGCATTTTTGTTGGCCAATACCTTTCCTATTTCTATCTCTGCAAATGTGTCTCTAGGCTGTATCGAAAATATTCAATATAAATCTTGTAAAATTATGTTCTTCGCTTTATACATCTTTCAACCGATGCGTGTTTTATAATGCAGCAACTGCCTCCACTGCCATGGCAACTACAGAACTTGTTCCAAGCCCAACAACCCCTCGTCAATGTAAGTAATATTAATACAATTTTTCTTAAGTCCAACCATTCATTTCTTTCACATATATAACAGACTCACACTTTACCTTAATTTTGCATTATTTAAGAGGTAATTTTTTTCTTTATCAGGGGTGTGTGCGCTGTCAGAATCGATGAATGATGAATCTTTCCTCCCAGATACAGCCATCTCTCTCAATCCCCCAGTTGGCAATCCAGGAGACATCAGACCAGATGTTGGATGGATAACTAATTCCAATAAGAATAGGACTATCACCTTAGATATTGGCCCCAACCTAGATTTTGGCGCTATAATTCGCCTTGTTCAACACAAAAATGTGAAATCCTATACCGTTTTCACATCACATCCTTCAGCAAAAACACAAATCGAGGTATTCATTCGTGGCCTTTTTATTCATTCTATTTTCATCATCGTTTCGAATCAGATCATCCATTATTTCAAAGATCAAAAATTTTCATATTCAAACCGTATAATATACTTTAATAAAATAATTGGCGAATATTATAGGGCACCTTCAGTCATTGAAAACACGAACTGTATAATTTTCATTCTTTTCTTGCTATTCAAGTTAATTTAAGTTTCTGTTTGCCTTTTATTTATTAGGAATCCACTCCAGGTCAAACAGTTTCCATTCAACAGCATAATGGTCAAACCACGGTGCAAATTGAGCTTTCTCCAATCCATCCAACACAAGACATGGTGGTATCTATCTCTGCAAAATTCTGTAAACGTAAGCAGTTTTCATGAAACTTTCAGTCTTTAATTGCCTTTACTTTGCTTTCCAATGTATGCATTATCTTTACAATTTCATCGAAATTTATGTAATCCTTTCTATCGAATATTTTGCCTCCCATTTAATATTGCAGATCCTATATCAACAACAGCAGCACCAGCCACTTCAGCAACTGCATCAACTCTACCAACCACTCGTCCACGTGAGTTCTATTCTATACGTAATTGTACTAAAACATAATCTTTTACAAACGTACTTTCAAGTGGTGTTCGCAAACACCGCACTTTCATTCGATTTACATCAATCACCTGCAAACCAAAATAATTTTCTTCCAGAAAAATACTTCACATTCAATTTAACACAAGTCTCATGGATCTTCCTTACTCTTTATTATCAATTATTGCTAAATTAAGTAACCACAATCTATTTTCACCACAATTAGAAAAAGAATCTCGCGATCAGATCTTTTCCACGTATAATAATTTCATTGAACAATGAATTGAATCAACACCAGCTTCTCTTTCCACAGTTGTTTGTAAGATGCTAGGGCTGAGGAAATCCTAACTTTACATTTATTTCCTATCCATTATTACAACAGTATTTGTATCATAACTGCTGTAAATTTCATATTTTCAGCGATACTATTGCGTTACACTCTCTCAGGATGTTACTAACCTGTCCTTTTGTTCACCTGACAGCCTAAATTCTCACTGAATTCAGCTATCAATTAATCCATCAACTTTTATCGCTTCACTGCTACGTCTCACAGTTATCTACATCGGTTCATCGTTCACCGTACCAATGTTCACATTTTCGCTCTACACAGCATTTCCAAAATATTTTACGCGAATATTTCTTCATCCCAAACGACATTCCCCTATCCAAACAATATTGCTTTCGTTGATTTCATCTAAACATGGATTATTAATTCTCAATCTTTTCAATATCAACAAACCTTACCTTATATACTGAATTTTTCTTTAAATTAAGCACCTCATTAAACAGAATTCTTTTCACGTTTAAGTAATCGCTTCCTCTCCTATTCAGCTAATCACAGGCATTTTTTGCAAACTCGTTTCAATTTCTTGTAAGAAATCTTTATCAATATTACGTTCCTGACAGAAACCAAGAGAACGATCAAATTTCCCTCTATATCCACGCATTTTTGTTGGCCAATACCTTTCCTATTTCTATCTGCTAAATGTGTCTCTAGGCTGTATCGAAAATATTCAATATAAATCTTGTAAAATTATGTTCTTCGCTTTATACATCTTTCAACCGATGCGTGTTTTATAATGCAGCAACTGCCTCCACTGCCATGGCAACTACAGAACTTGTTCCAAGCCCAACAACCCCTCTTCAATGTAAGTAATATTAATACAATTTTTCTTAAGTCCAACCATTCATTTCTTTCACATATATAACAGACTCACACTTTACCTTAATTTTGCATTATTTAAGAGGTAATTGTTTTATTTATCAGGGTTGTGTGCGCTGTCAGAATCGATGAATGATGAATCTTTCCTCCCAGATACAGCCATCTCTCTCAATCCCCCAGTTGGCAATCCAGGAGACATCAGACCAGATGTTGGATGGATAACTAATTCCAATAAGAATAGGACTATCACCTTAGATATTGGCCCCAACCTAGATTTTGGCGCTATAATTCGCCTTGTTCAACACAAAAATGTGAAATCCTATACCGTTTTCACATCACATCCTTCAGCAAAAACACAAATCGAGGTATTCATTCGTGGCCTTTTTATTCATTCTATTTTCATCATCGTTTCGAATCAGATCATCCATTATTTCAAAGATCAAAAATTTTCATATTCAAACCGTATAATATACTTTAATAAAATAATTGGCGAATATTATAGGGCACCTTCAGTCATTGAAAACACGAACTGTATAATTTTCATTCTTTTCTTGCTATTCAAGTTAATTTAAGTTTCTGTTTGCCTTTTATTTATTAGGAATCCACTCCAGGTCAAACAGTTTCCATTCAACAGCATAATGGTCAAACCACGGTGCAAATTGAACTTTCTCCAATCCATCCAACACAAGACATGGTGGTATCTATCTCTGCAAAATTCTGTAAACGTAAGCAGTTTTCATGAAACTTTCAGTCTTTAATTGCCTTTACTTTGCTTTCCAATGTATGCATTATCTTTACAATTTCATCGAAATTTATGTAATCCTTTCTATCGAATATTTTGCCTCCCATTTAATATTGCAGATCCTATATCAACAACAGCAGCACCAGCCACTTCAGCAACTGCATCAACTCTACCAACCACTCGTCCACGTGAGTTCTATTCTATACGTAATTGTACTAAAACATAATCTTTTACAAACGTACTTTCAAGTGGTGTTCGCAAACACCGCACTTTCATTCGATTTACATCAATCACCTGCAAACCAAAATAATTTTCTTCCAGAAAAATACTTCACATTCAATTTAACACAAGTCTCATGGATCTTCCTTACTCTTTATTATCAATTATTGCTAAATTAAGTAACCACAATCTATTTTCACCACAATTAGAAAAAGAATCTCGCGATCAGATCTTTTCCACGTATAATAATTTCATTGAACAATGAATTGAATCAACACCAGCTTCTCTTTCCACAGTTGTTTGTAAGATGCTAGGGCTGAGGAAATCCTAACTTTACATTTATTTCCTATCCATTATTACAACAGTATTTGTATCATCGTAACTGCTGTAAATTTCATATTTTCAGCGATACTATTGCGTTACACTCTCTCAGGATGTTACTAACCTGTCCTTTTGTTCACACCTGACAGCCTAAATTCTCACTGAATTCAGCTATCAATTAATCCATCAACTTTTATCGCTTCACTGCTACGTCTCACAGTTATCTACATCGGTTCATCGTTCACCGTACCAATGTTCACATTTTCGCTCTACACAGCATTTCCAAAATATTTTACGCGAATATTTCTTCATCCCAAACGACATTCCCCTATCCAAACAATATTGCTTTCGTTGATTTCATCTAAACATGGATTATTAATTCTCAATCTTTTCAATATCAACAAACCTTACCTTATATACTGAATTTTTCTTCAAATTAAGCACCTCATTAAACAGAATTCTTTTCACGTTTAAGTAATCGCTTCCTCTCCTATTCAGCTAATCACAGGCATTTTTTGCAAACTCGTTTCAATTTCTTGTAAGAAATCTTTATCGATATTACGTTCCTGACAGAAACCAAGAGAACGATCAAATTTCCCTCTATATCCACGCATTTTTGTTGGCCAATACCTTTCCTATTTCTATCTCTGCAAATGTGTCTCTAGGCTGTATCGAAAATATTCAATATAAATCTTGTAAAATTATGTTCTTCGCTTTATACATCTTTCAACCGATGCGTGTTTTATAATGCAGCAACTGCCTCCACTGCCATGGCAACTACAGAACTTGTTCCAAGCCCAACAACCCCTCGTCAATGTAAGTAATATTAATACAATTTTTCTTAAGTCCAACCATTCATTTCTTTCACATATATAACAGACTCACACTTTACCTTAATTTTGCATTATTTAAGAGGTAATTGTTTTCTTTATCAGGGGTGTGTGCGCTGTCAGAATCGATGAATGATGAATCTTTCCTCCCAGATACAGCCATCTCTCTCAATCCCCCAGTTGGCAATCCAGGAGACATCAGACCAGATGTTGGATGGATAACTAATTCCAATAAGAATAGGACTATCACCTTAGATATTGGCCCCAACCTAGATTTTGGCGCTATAATTCGCCTTGTTCAACACAAAAATGTGAAATCCTATACCGTTTTCACATCACATCCTTCAGCAAAAACACAAATCCAGGTATTTAGTAGTGGCCCTTTTATTCATTCTATTTACATCATCGTTTCGAATCAGATCATCCATTATTTCAAAGATCAAAAATTTTCATATTCACACCGTTTAATATACTTTAATAAAATAATTGGCGAATATTATAGGGCACTTTCAGTCATTGAAAACACGAACTGTATAATTTTCATTCTTTTCTTGCTATTCAAGTTAATTTAAGTTTCTGTTTGCCTTTTATTTATTAGGAATCCACTCCAGGTCAAACAGTTTCCATTCAACAGCATAATGGTCAAACCACGGTGCAAATTGAGCTTTCTCCAATCCATCCAACACAAGACATGGTGGTATCTATCTCTGCAAAATTCTGTAAACGTAAGCAGTTTTCATGAAACTTTCAGTCTTTAATTGCCTTTACTTTGCTTTCCAATGTATGCATTATCCTTACAATTTCATCGAAATTTATGTAATCCTTTCTATCGAATATTTTGCCTCCCATTTAATATTGCAGATCCTATATCAACAACAGCAGCACCAGCCACTTCAGCAACTGCATCAACTCTACCAACCACTCGTCCACGTGAGTTCTATTCTATACGTAATTGTACTAAAACATAATCTTTTACAAACGTACTTTCAAGTGGTGTTCGCAAACACCGCACTTTCATTCGATTTACATCAATCACCTGCAAACCAAAATAATTTTCTTCCAGAAAAATACTTCACATTCAATTTAACACAAGTCTCATGGATCTTCCTTACTCTTTATTATCAATTATTGCTAAATTAAGTAACCACAATCTATTTTCACCACAATTAGGAAAAGAATCTCGCGATCAGATCTTTTCCACGTATAATAATTTCATTGAACAATGAATTGAATCAACACCAGCTTCTCTTTCCACAGTTGTTTGTAAGATGCTAGGGCTGAGGAAATCCTAATTTTACATTTATTTCCTATCCATTATAACAACAGTATTTGTATCATAACTGCTGTAAATTTCATATCTTCAGCGATACTATTGCGTTACACTCTCTCAGGATGTTACTAACTTGTCCTTTTGTTCACCTGACAGCCTAAATTCTCACTGAATTCAGCTATCAATTAATCCATCAACTTTTATCGCTTCACTTCTAATTCTCATATTGTTTATATCGGAGCATCGTACACCATACGGATGTTCACATATGCCTCCTACACAGCATTTCCAAAATATTTTACGCGAATATTTCTTCATCCCAAATGACCTTCATCTGTCCAAACAACATTGCTTTTCTTGATTTCATCTAAACATGGATTATCATTTCTCAATCTTTTCAATATCACCAAACCTTACCTCATATACTGAATTTTTCTTAAAGTTAAGCACCTCATTAAACAGAATACTTTTCATCTTTAAGTAATCGATTCCTCTCGTATTCAGCTAATCACAGTCATTTTATGGAAACTCATTTGAATTCCATGTAAGAAATCTCTATCGATATTACATTCCTGACAGAAACCAAGAGAACGATCAAATTTTCCTCCATATCCACGCATCTTTATTTGCCGATTCCTTTCCTCTTTCTATCTCTGCAAATGTGTCTCTAGATTCTATCGAAAATATTCAACATAAATCTTGTGAAACTATGTTCTTCGCTTTATTATACCTTCATCCGATGCGTGTTTTATAATGCAGATCCTTCCACCACTGTCATGCCAACTACAGAACTTGTTCCAAGCCCAACAACCCCTCGTCAATGTGAGTAATATTAATACAATCTTTCTTAAATCGGCCGGTTCATTTGTTTCACTAACATAACGGTATCACTCTTTACCTTAATTTCCCAATACATAAGAACGAATTGTTTTATTTGACAGGGCACTGCAATATATCAGAAGCGATGGATGATGAAGCTTTCCTCCCAGATACAGCCATCTCTCTCAATCCACCAATAGGCAATCCCGGTGACATCAGACCAAATTTTGGATGGAGAACTAATTCGAAAAGGGAGAGATCTATCACGTTAGATATTGGCCCAAACCTAGATGCTGGCGGTTTAATTCGACTTGTTCATCATGTGAATGTGAAAACGTATAGCATTTTGTTATCAAGTCCTATAGCAAATAATACATTGAAGGTAGACACAAATAGTTCTTTTTTCGTTATAATGACTGAACGTTTTAAATCTTATTATTCATCGTTTCAAAGATATATTCTATTGCTGTACCCTCTCCACAATAATTTATGTAATTAATCGAAACTGTGGCTAGTTATAAATGAAATATTTGCATGAAACATGTATGAACTATGTTTTAGTGTAATATTCATTTCATTTATTAGACGTCCAGTCCAGATGAAATGGTTGAAATCCCAAAGGGCAATGAAGAAACAACTGTAACAATTATACTCCGACCAGTGAAACCAGAGGAGGACATGGTAGTAGCTGTGTCTGCAAAACTCTGTAAACGTACGTACGAGAGATTCATATTCAGAAATAAAACACAATGATCTGTAACAAGTTATATTCTCCAGCTGAGAGAATTTTATTAACAATGTCGTCGAAATACAGCGGATTCTTTTTTTCTATCGTATCCTTTGCATTTCATTTTATATTGCAGAGCCTATCTCAACAGCAATGCCAACAGTCACATCACCAATTCGATCGAGTGTACGAAGAACTAGTCCACGTGAGTTTTCTTATAAACATTAGTACCCAAAAAAGAAATATCTCCTAATATTTTTTCTAATGTACTGATCAAACGTGGACTGTTCATTCAATATATAATCATCATAAGGCGATGAGCTGGCAAAAACGTTAGCACGCCGGGCGAAATGATTAGCGGTAGTTCGTCTGCCGTTACGTTCTGAGTTCAAATTCCGCCGAGGTCGACTTTGCTTTTCATCCTTTCGGGATCGATAAATTAAGTACCAGTTACGCACTGAGGTCGATATAATCAACTTAATCCGTTTGTCTGTCCTTGTTTGTCCCTTCTGTGTTTAGCCCCTTGTGAGTAGTAAAGAAATAGGTATTTCGTCTATCTTCATGTTCTGAGTTCAAATTCCACCGATGTTGACTTTCTTTTTCATCCTTTCGGAGTCGATAAATTAAGTACCAGTTGCGTACTAGGGTCGATCTAATCGAGTGACCCCCACCCCAAAAATTTCTGGCCTTGTGCCTCGAGTAGAAAAGAATATACAACTACCACTACAAAAGAAAAATAGTACTAGTTTCTCAAAAAAGCTGCAGATGCAGCAATTTGAAACTACTTTCACAAAAATTTTCTAATACTTTCTTATGAGGTCTTGCCAAATTTTTCGGGTTCACTCCAACAACAGAGGGAAACCGATTTATATAATTGGATCATTTGCGTATATAGTAATTACATTAAAGATTTGATATGACCAACACCAATTTCTCATTTCCACAATATTCGTAAAAGTTAGTAAGATATTAAGGTTGATGAAATTTTTAATTCGCGATAATTTCCCAACCGTAAAAACAAAATTATCTCCATCGTTGCACCTAGAATATTCATGTATCCAAGTCTCATTCAGTTATATTCCCTTGAGGGTATCACTGAGATCCCGTTATATTGACAGAGCAAAACCTCAATTTCTCTCACAATTTCTTCATCAGTTCTTATGATTTCAATGCTACATCTCCCAATTGTCTACATCAGTGCATAATTCACCGGACGAATATAGACGTATGTTCTCTACATGGCATTTCCGCTATCATTTGTACAAATATTTCATCATCAAAAAGGAACTTCGCCTATTCAAACAGCGTTCTTTACATTTAATTAATTTTGAACAGGAATTCTTAAATTCTCATATCAACAAATATTTATTTGTCGCAACCTTTCCTCTTTCTATCTCTGCAAATGTATCTCTAGTTTCTATCTAAAATATTGAATATAAATCTTGTAAAATTATCTTGTTCGCTTTATAATTCCTTCATCCGTAAACGTAAGCAGTTTACATGAAACTTCTAATCATTAGATGCCTTTACTTCGTTTTCCAATTTCATCGAAATTTATCTAATTCTACTAACGAATATTTTTGCCTTCCATGTAATATTGCAGACCCTATCTCAACAACAACTGCACCAGTCACCTCAGCAACTGCATCAACTCTACCAACCACTCGTCCGCGTGAGTTTTATTCTATACGTACTAAACAATAACCTTTTTCAAACATACTTCCTATGAAGTCAACAAATGCAGCACGTTCATTCAATATACGTTACTCACTGTAAAACAAAGAAATATCTTGCAGAAAAATACTCTACATTCCTACAATCTCACACCGGTGACGGCAATTCTTCTCAATCTTTACTAACAATTATTGAAAAATTGATCAGCCACAATCCATTTCAACGACAATTAGAAAAAGAAAAAGAAGCACGTGATCAGATCTTTTGCTCATATAATAATTTCATTGAACAATGAATCGGACGAACACCAGTTTTCTCCTTTGCACAAACACCGTAATCTTTTCTAAGATGCTACGATTGGGAGAATTCTAATTTTACCTTTCATCCCCATCCATTATAAAAATAGTATTTTCCTGAGAACTGCTGAAAATTTCATATTCTCAGCGATACTATTGCGTTACACTCTCAGAATGATACTAACCTGTCCTGTTCTTTACCTGACACCCTAAATTCTAACTAAATTCAGCTATCAATTAATCCATCAACTCTTATCGCTTCACTGCTACGTCTCACAGTTATCGACATCGGTTCATCGTTCACCGGTACCGATGTTCACGTTTTCGCTCTACACAGCATTTCCAAAATATTTTACACGAATATTTCTACATCCCAAACGACATTCTTCCTTTCGTTGATTTCATCTAAACATGGATTATTAATTCTCAATCTTTTCAATTACAACAAACCTTACCTAATATACTGAATTTTTCTTAAAATTTAGCACCTCAATAAACAGAATACTGTGCACGTTTAAGTAATCGCTTCCTCTCCTATTCAGCTAAGCACGGGCATTTTATGCAAACTCGTTTGTATTCATGTAAGAAATATCTATCGATATTACATTCCTGACAAAAACCAAGAGAACGATCAAATTTTCCTCCATATCCACGCATTTTTGTTTCCCAATACCTTTCCAATTTCTATTTCTGCAAATGAGTCTCTAGGCTGTATCGAAAATATTCAATATAAATCTTGTAAAATTATGTTCTTCGCTTTATACATCCTTCATCCGATGCGTGTTTTATAATGCAGCAACTGCATCCACTGCCATGGCAACTACAGAACTTGTTCCAAGACCAACAACCCCTCGTCAATGTAAGTAATATTAATACAATTTTTCTTAAGTCCAACCATTCATTTCTTTCACATATACAACAGACACACACTTTACCATAAATTTGCATTATCTAAGAGGCAATTGTTTTCTTTATCAGGGTCGTGTGCGCTGTCAGAAACGATGAATGATGAATCTTTCCTCCCAGATACAGCCATCTCTCTCAATCCCCCAGTTGGCAATCCAGGAGACATCAGACCAGATGTTGGATGGATAACTAATTCCAATAAGAATAGGACTATCACCTTAGTTATTGGCCCCAACCTAGATTTTGGCGCTATAATTCGCCTTGTTGAACACGACAATGTGAAATCCTATACCGTTTCCATATTACATCCTTCTGCAAAAACACAAATCCAGGTATTTGGTAGTGGCCCTTTTATTCATTCTACTTACATCAACGTGCTGAATCACACCATTCACTATTTCGAAACTCAACACATTTCCTATTTCAAACGTTCGATATTCTTCGATAAATTAATCGATAATATTCATTCTTACATATAATATGGCACGTTCAGTCACTAAAAATTGGAATTCTATAATTTTCACTCTTTCTCTACACTTCAACTTTATATCAGTTTATATAGTTATGTAACTCTATTAAAATATAATATTTTCCAAGAGTACATGCAAACGAATTTTAATTACCTTTCTCTCATGATATCTTAAATGAAACGAAAATTTGGGCAAATCATATTAAGCAACACTCATAATTAATCAAAACACATAAGATTAAACAAGCTTTGCCCGGTTTTATAGATATTTCAATATTATGCTTCTCTAATGATAGGTGTTTCTATTATTTTCATCAGCCACAGTATAATGGGGCTCTTTCAGTCATCGAAAACACAAACTGTATAATTTTCACTCTTTCCTTGCTGTTCAAGTTTATTTCAGTTAATTTTACCCTTCATTTATTAGGAATCCTCACCAGATCGACCAGTTGCCATTCCACAACATAATAGTCAAACCATGCTACAAATTGAACTTTCCCCAACCGATCCAACACGAGACATGTTGGTAACTCTCTCTGCGAAACTCTGTAAACGTAAGCAGTTTACATGAAACTTCTAATCATTAGATGCCTTTACTTCGTTTTCCAATTTCATCGAAATTTATCTAATTCTACTAATGAATATTTTGCCTTCCATGTAATATTGCAGACCCTATCTCAACAACAACGGCACCAGTCACCTCAGCAACTGCATCATCTCTACCAACCACTCATCCACGTGAGTTTTATTCTATACGTACTAAACAATAACCTTTTTCAAACATACTTCCTATGAAGTCAACAAATGCCGCACGTTCATTCAATATACATTAATCACTGTAAAACAAAGAAATATCTTGCAGAAAAATACTCTATATTCCTACAATCTCACACCGGTGACGGCAATTCTTCTCAATCTTTACTATCAATTATTGAAAAATTGATCAGCCACAATCCATTTCAACGACAATTAGAAAAAGAATCACGTGATCAGATCTTTTGCTCATATAATAATTTCATTGGACAATGAATCGGACGAACACCAGTGTTCTCCTTTGAACAAACACCGTAATCTTTTCTAAGATGCTACGATTGGGAGAATTCTAATTTTACCTTTCATCCCCATCCATTATAAAAATAGTATTTTCCTGAGAACTGCTGAAAATTTCATATTCTCAGCGATACTATTGCGTTACACTCTCAGAATGATACTAACCTGTCCTGTTCTTTACTTGACAACCTAAATTCTAACTAAATTCAGTTATCAATTAATCCATCAACTCTTATCGCTTCACTGCTACGTCTCACAGTTTTCGACATCGGTTCATCGTTCACCGGTACCGATGTTCACGTTTTCGCTCTACACAGCATTTCCAAAATATTTTACACGAATATTTCTGCATCCCAAACGACATTCTTCCTTTCGTTGATTTCATCTAAACATGGATTATTAATTCTCAATCTTTTCAATATCAACAAACCTTACCTTATATACTGAATTTTTCTTCAAATTTAGCACCTCATTAAAAGAATACTTTTCATGTTTAAGTAAAAGCTTCCTCTCGTGTTCAGCTAATCACCGGCATTTTATGCAAACTCGTTTGTATTTCATGTAAGAAATCTCTATCGATATTACATTCCTGACAGAAACCAAGTGAACGATCAAATTTTCCTCCATATCCAATACCATTTTCCCAATACCTTTCCTATTTCTATTTCTGTAAATGTGTCTCCAGGCTGTATCGAAAATATTCAATATAAATCTTGTAAAATTATGTTCTTCGCTTTATACATCCTTCATCCGATGCGTGTTTTATAATGCAGCAACTGCCTCCACTGCCATGGCAACTACAGAACTTGTTCCAAGCCCAACAACCCCTCGTCAATGTAAGTAATATTAATACAATTTTTCTTAAGTCCAACCATTCATTTCTTTCACATATACAACAGACACACACTTTACCATAATTTTGCATTATTTAAGAGGCAATTGTTTTCTTTATCAGGGTCGTGTGCGCTGTCAGAAACGATGAATGATGAATCTTTCCTCCCAGATACTGCCATCTCTCTCAATCCCCCAGTTGGCAATCCAGGAGACATCAGACCAGATGTTGGATGGATAACTAATTCCAATAAGAATAGGACTATCACCTTAGATATTGGCCCCAACCTAAATTTTGGCGCTATAATTCGCCTTGTTGAACACGACAATGTGAAATCCTATACCGTTTTCATATTACATCCTTCTGCAAAAACACAAATCCAGGTATTTAATAGTGGCCCTTTTTTTTTTTCATTGGATTTACTGTAATGTTTTGAATCATACCATTCACTATTTCAAAGCTCAACACATTTCCTATATTAATTGTTCTACATACTTTGGTATATTAATCGATAATATTCATTCTTACATATAAGAACGTTCTTGCAGTCATTGAAAAGGCGAACTGGCTAATGTTCACCGTTTTTCTGCTCTTCAAATTTATATCAATTTATTTCTTTACCTAATTGTACTAAAAAATGATTTTTTCTACACATGCAAACTATTGATTTTTAATTCCCTTTTTCTGATGAATATTTGAAAACAAACAGCAATTATACAGTTCGTCTTTTCTTGCTGTTCCAGTTTATTTCAATTTATTTTATATTTCATTTATTAGGAATCCTCTCCAGATCGACCAGTTTCCATTCCACAAGATTACGGTCAAACAACGGTGCAAATTGTACTGTCACCAGACGATCCAACACAAGATATGTTGGTAACTCTCTCTGCAAAACTCTGTAAACGTAAGTAGTTTATATCAAAGTAGCAGTATCGCTCGGCGTTGCTCGGGTTTGTAAGGGAAATAACTATAAAGCCTTTTTAGAGAGTTTATAGCCAAAAAATAGCAAAAAATGCATTAAAAATGGAAAAAATATCATGGTAAATTTTTTTTTAAATCGTTGACTCATCGTAGGCATTTTTAGAGAGTTACTTCCCTTATATAATAGCGAGAAAATGCATTAAAATGAAAAAAAATGACGGTAAATTATTTTTAAAATCGTAGACTCATCGTAGACGCGCGCTAATACCCAGAAGGGCTCGATATGAATCACGACTATAACATACCCGGTTTTGGTTTAACTGCACCGCAAAATGTGGGAGTAGTTAGGAATCTAAATCGTAGGAGACAGACACACAACCTTACTTTTATATATAAAGATTTCCCATCATTAAATACGTTTACCTTGTTTTCTACATATTGCTATATAGTTACAATTTTAACTAAATTTAAATGATCCTTCCATGGAATATTTTGCTTTCCATTTAATTATAAGTTGCCTTTACTTCGTTTTCCAATTTCATTGGTACTTAAATAATTCTACTAACGAATATTTTTGCCTTCCATGTAATATTGCAGACCCTATCTCAACAACAACGGCACCAGTCACCTCAGCAACTGCACCAACTCTACCAACCACTCGTCCACGTGAGTTTTATTCTATACGTAATAAACAATAACCTTTTTCAAACATACTTCCTACGAAGGCATCATATTATTTTGCATACTGTTTAATTTGACGAAATTCTAATTTTATTCTTATTTTCGAACTCTTACAACAATATTCTCTTGCCCCTGACAGATAAATATTTCACATATTCACCGATATTTTTGTGATATATACTGTTATGATGCTTCTCAATTCTCCTTGTTTTAAATTGACAGCTAACTTCTGACTTGATTCATCGTAAATCAACTGTTTCAGGTCTTTCACTTTTACAACTTAATCACGTTTTTGCCTCAATTTCTCATTATACAAGAGCTGATTGTTTTCTTTATCAGGGTTCTGTAATATATCAGAAGCGATGGATGATGAATCTTTCCTCCCAGATACAGCCATCTCTCTCAATCCACCAGTTGGCAATCCCGGTGACATCAGACCAGACTTTGGATGGCTAACTAATTCCAATAGCAAAAGGATTATCACATTAGATATTGGCCCCAGCCTAGATGACGGAGGTACAATTCGCCTTATTCGACACGACAATGTGAAATCCTTTACGGTTTTCATTTCACGTCCATCTGCAAAAATGCAAATCGAGGTATTCACTACTAGCTCTTTTCTTCATTCTATTCACAAACAATTTCCAATCGCACAATATAAAGTTCGAATACTCAACGTTATCTCGTTTTAATCATTCGATTCTCTCTTGCTAAATTAATCGATAATATTCATTCATATATATCATAGTGAAATCTGAATCTTTGAAAGCATCACCTGATTTATATTCACGTTTTTCGTTTAGTTGACGATTATTTCAATTGAATTTTCATTTCATTTATTAGACATCCTCACCAGATCGAACTATACACATTACACAACATAATGGTCAAACGACGGTGGAAATTGAAATTTTGCCAACCGATCCAACAAAAGATATGTTGGTAACTCTCTCTGCAAAGCTCTGTAAACGTAAGCAGTTTATATCAAATTTCCCATCATTAAATACATTTACATCGATTTCTACCGCATGCAATATATTGACAATTTCATCGAAATTTAAATGATCCTTCCATCGTATAATTTGGCTTTTAATTCTCTATTGCAGACCCTATCTCAACAACAATGGCACCAGTCACATCAGCACCTACATCAACTCTACCAACAACTACTCCACGTGAGTTTCATTATTTACAGAAGCGCCCTAAAACATAAAGTTTCACAAACGTTCTTTCTCAAGATCTCATCCGTTCCTGCATCTTCACTCAATATACGTACATCTATCACTGACAAAAAAAATGTCCTTGTGCAAAATCCGGCACATTTATTTAGTTTAAACCGGACTTCACACATTTTCATTAGTCTCCCGTCTCCAATATTGCTACATCATTCAACATCATTTTCTTTGACGACAAATTCAAAGGGATTTTTCTAGTCGGTTCTTTTGCCTATACAGTAATTACATTTATCAATAAATATGACCAAAACCATTTTTTCCATAGCACATTAATTGTAGTCTTTTGTAAGGTTCTTTAGATTGGCGAAGTTTAACTTTCTATTTTTTTTGCGAACCAATACAGCAATATTTTTTCGTCCCCAGTTACTGAATATTTCACATTTTCAACAATAATTTTGCGTTAGATCCTCTTAGGAGGTTACTACATTGTCCAGATTTTAAATTGTCCCCTTATTAAATTGACAGCTTACGTTCTCACTTGATTCATCTGTGCAAATATTTGTGAACGCATATTTCTTCAGCGAACTTCTCACACTTGACTACGTCGGAGCGTCGTTCACGTACGGATGTTCACGTATGCCCTCTACACTACGTTTCCAAAATATTTCAAACACATAATTCTTCATTCAAAACGACATTCACCTCACCAAATAAAATTAGTTTCATTTCTATCATCTAAATATGGCTAATAATTCTGAATCTTTTCAATATCGCCGAACCTCATATACGGAGTTTCCTTTACAATTCAGCGTCTTTTTAATCACCCGTCTTCACACATATAACTCATCGCCACCTTTTGTGTTCTTCTCATGGCATTTATTATACGAAAACTAGTTTGAATTTCATGTTAGAAATCTCCATCTATATTTCATTTCCGATTAGAAGCATTTCAACGACACATGTTGCTAGCCTCCATTACATCTTATAATTAATTGCCTCTAACTTTCCGCTTCATGTCTCCACAAATGTGTCTCTAATTTGCATCATAATTCTTGAAGACAATTCATATAAATTTCTATCGCTCATTTTATATTTCCCTCGTCCAATGCGTGTCTAATACTGCACAAACTGCCTCCACTGCAATACATTTTCCAAGCCCATCCACCACCAGACAATGTCATTTATAGGAATACAATTTCTCACCAATCTACTCTTTCATTTCTTTCAACTGAATCATGTTTTTGCCTCAATTTCTCATTATACAAGAGCTGATTGTTTTCTTTATCAGGGTTCTGTAATATATCAGAAGCGATGGATGATGAATCTTTCCTCCCAGATACAGCCATCTCTCTCAATCCACCAGTTGGCAATCCCGGGGACATCAGACCAGACTTTGGATGGATAACTAATTCCAATAGCAAAAGGATTATCACATTAGATATTGGCCCCAGCCTAGATGACGGAGGTACAATTCGCCTTATTCGACACGACAATGTGAAATCCTTTACGGTTTTCATTTCACGTCCATCTGCAAAAATGCAAATCGAGGTATTCACTAGTAGCTCTTTTCTTCATTCTATTCACAGAACCATTTCCAATCGCACAATATAAAGTTCGAATACTCAACGTTATCCCGTTTTAATCATTCGATTCTGTCTTGCTAAATTAATCGATAATATTCATTCATATATATCATAGTGAAATCTGAATCTTTGAAAGCATCACCTGATTTATATTCACGTTTTTCGTTTAGTTGACGATTATTTCAATTGAATTTTCATTTCATTTATTAGACATCCTCACCAGATCGAACTATACACAAACACACAACATAATGGTCAAACGACGGTGGAAATTGAACTTTTGCCAACCGATCCAACAAAAGATATGTTGGTAACTCTCTCTGCAAAGCTCTGTAAACGTAAGCAGTTTATATCAAATTTCCCATCATTAAATACATTTACATCGATTTCTACCGCATGCAATATATTGACAATTTCATCGAAATTTAAATGATCCTTCCATCGTATAATTTGGCTTTTAATTCTCTATTGCAGACCCTATCTCAACAACAATGGCACCAGTCACATCAGCACCTACATCAACTCTAACAACAACTACTCCACGTGAGTTTCATTATTTACAGAAGCGCCCTAAAACATAAATTTTCACAAACGTTCTTTCTCAAGATCTCATCCGTTCCTGCATCTTCACTCAATATACGTACATCTATCACTGACAAAAAAATGCCCTTGTGCAAAATCCGGCACATTTATTTAGTTTAAACCGGATCTCACACATTTTCATTAGTCTCCCGTCTCCAATATTGCTACATCATTCAACATCATTTTCTTTGACGACAAATTCAAAGGGATTTCTCTGGTCGGTTCTTTTGCCTATACGGTAATTACATTTATCAATAAAGATGACCAAAACCATTTTCTCCATAGCACATTAATTGTAATCTTTTGTAAGGTTCTTTATATTGGCGAAGTTCAACTTTCTATTTTTTTGCGAACCAATACAGCAATATTTTTTGGTCCCCAGTTACTGAATATTTCACATTTTCAACAATAATTTTGCGTTAGATCCTCTTAGGAGGTTACTACATTGTCCAGATTTTAAATTGTCCCCTTATTAAATTGACAGCTTACGTTCTCACTTGATTCATCTGTGCAAATATTTGTGAACGCTTATTTCTTCAGCGAACTTCTCACACTTGACTACGTCGGAGCGTCGTTCACCTACGGATGTTCACGTATGCCCTCTACACTACGTTTCCAAAATATTTCACACACATAATTCATCATTCAAAACGACATTCACCTCGCCAAATAAAATTAGTTTCATTTCTTTCATCTAAATATGGCTAATTATTCTGAATCTTTTCAATATCGCCGAACATCATATACGGAGTTTCCTTTACAATTCAGCGTCTTTTTAATCACCCGTCTTCACACATATAACTCATCGCCACCTTTTGTGTTCTTCTCATGGCATTTATTATACGAAAACTAGTTTGAATTTCATGTTAGAAATCTCCATCTATATTTCATTTCCGATTAGAAGCATTTCAACGACACATGTTCCTAGCCTCCATTACATCTTATAATTAATTGCCTCTAACTTTCCGCTTCATGTCTCCACAAATGTGTCTCTAATTTGCATCATAATTCTTGAAGACAAATCATATAAATTTCTATCGCTCATTTTATATTTCCCTCGTCCAATGCGTGTCTTTTACTGCACAAACTACCTCCACTGCAATACTTTTTGCAAACCCATCCACCACCAGACAATGTGATTTATAGGAATACAATTTCTCACCAATCTACTCTTTCATTTCTTTCACATATACAACTGAATCACGTTTTTGCCTCAATTTCTCATACAAGAGCTGATTGTTTTCTTTATCAGGGTTCTGTAATATATCAGAAGCGATGGATGATGAATCTTTCCTCCCAGATACAGCCATCTCTCTCAATCCACCAGTTGGCAATCCCGGTGACATCAGACCAGACTTTGGATGGATAACTAATTCCAATAGCAAAAGGATTATCACGTTAGATATTGGCCCCAGCCTAGATGACGGAGCTACAATTCGCCTTATTCGACACGACAATGTGAAATCCTTTACGGTTTTAATTTCACGTCCATCTGCAAAAATGCAAATCGAGGTATTCACTAGTAGCTTTTTTCTTCATTCTATTCACAGAACCATTTCCAATCGCACAATATAATGTTCGAATACTCAACGTTATCTCGTTTTAATCATTCGATTCTCTCTTGCTAAATTAATCGATAATATTCATTCATATATATCATAGTGAAATCTGAATCTTTGAAAGCATCACCTGATTTATATTCACGTTTTTCGTTTAGTTGACGATTATTTCATTTGAATTTTCATTTCATTTATTAGACATCCTCACCAGATCGAACTATACACATTACACAACATAATGGTCAAACGACGGTGGAAATTGAAATTTTGCCAACCGATCCAACAAAAGATATGTTGGTAACTCTCTCTGCAAAGCTCTGTAAACGTAAGCAGTTTATATCAAATTTCCCATCATTAAATACATTTACATCGATTTCTACCGCATGCAATATATTGACAATTTCATCGAAATTTAAATGATCCTTCAATCGTATAATTTGGCTTTCAATTCTCTATTGCAGACCCTATCTCAACAACAATGGCACCAGTCACATCAGCACCTACATCAACTCTACCAACAACTACTCCACGTGAGTTTCATTGTTTACAGAAGCGCCCTAAAACATAAATTTTCACAAACGTTCTATCTCAAGATCTCATCCGTTGCTGCATCTTCACTCAATAGACATCTATCACTGACAAAAAAAATGTCCCTGTGCAAAATCCGGCACATTTATTTAGTTTAAACCGGATCTCACACATTTTCATTAGTCTCCCGTCTCCAATATTGCTACATCATTCAACATCATTTTCTTTGACGCACAAATCCGAAGGGATTTCTCTGGTCGGTTCTTTTGCCTATACAGTAATTACATTTATCAATAAATATGACAAAAACCATTTTCTCCATATCACATTAATTGTAGTCTTTTGTAAGGTTCTTTAGATTGGCGAAGTTTAACTTTCTATTTTTTTTGCGAACCAATACAGCAATATTTTTTCGTCCCCAGTTACTGAATATTTCACATTTTCAACAATAATTTTGCGTTAGATCCTCTTAGGAGGTTACTACATTGTCCAGATTTTAAATTGTCCCCTTATTAAATTGACAGCTTACGTTCTCACTTGATTCATCTGTGCAAATATTTGTGAACGCTTATTTCTTCAGCGAACTTCTCACACTTGTCGACGTCGGAGCGTCGTTCACCTACGGATGTTCACGTATGCCCTCTACACTACGTTTACAAAATATTTCACACGCATAATTCATCATTCAAAACGACATTCACCTCGCCAAATAAAATTATTTTCATTTCTTTCATCTAAATATGGCTAATTATTCTGAATCTTTTCAATATCGCCGAACCTCATACACGGAGTTTCCTTTACAATTCAGCGTCTTTTTAATCACCCCTCTACACACATATAACTCATCGCCACCTTTTGTGTTCTTCTCATGGCATTTATTATACGAAAACTAGTTTGAATTTCATGTTAGAAATCTCCATCAATATTTCATTTCCGATTAGAAACAGTTCAACGACACATGTTCCTAGCCTCCATTACATCTTATATTTAATTGCCTCTAACTTTCCGCTACCTGTCTCCACAAATGTGTCTCTAATTTGCATCATAATTCTTGAAGACAATTCATATAAATTTCTATCGCTCATTTTATATTTCCCTCGTCCAATGCGTGTCTTTTACTGCACAAACTACCTCCACTGCAATACTTTTTGCAAACCCATCAACCACCAGACAATGTGATTTATAGGAATACAATTTCTCACCAATCTACTCTTTCATTTCTTTCACATATACAACTGAATCACGTTTTTGCCTCAATTTCTCATACAAGAGCTGATTGTTTTCTTTATCAGGGTTCTGTAATATATCAGAAGCGATGGATGATGAATCTTTCCTCCCAGATACAGCCATCTCTCTCAATCCACCAGTTGGCAATCCCGGTGACATCAGACCAGACTTTGGATGGCTAACTAATTCCAATAGCAAAAGGATTATCACATTAGATATTGGCCCCAGCCTAGATGACGGAGGTACAATTCGCCTTATTCGACACGACAATGTGAAATCCTTTACGGTTTTCATTTCACGTCCATCTGCAAAAATGCAAATCGAGGTATTCACTAGTAGCTCTTTTCTTCATTCTATTCACAAACAATTTCCAATCGCACAATATAAAGTTCGAATACTCAACGTTATCACGTTTTAATCATTCGATTCTCTCTTGCTAAATTAATCGATAATATTCATTCATATATATCATAGTGAAATCTGAATCTTTGAAAGCATCACCTGATTTATATTCACGTTTTTCGTTTAGTTGACGATTATTTCAATTGAATTTTCATTTCATTTATTAGACATCCTCACCAGATCGAACTATACACATTACACAACATAATGGTCAAACGACGGTGGAAATTGAAATTTTGCCAACCGACCCAACAAAAGATATGTTGGTAACTCTCTCTGCAAAGCTCTGTAAATGTAAGCAGTTTATATCAAATTTCCCATCATTAAATACATTTACGACGATTTCAACCGCATGCAATATATTGACAATTTCATCGAAATTTAAATGATCCTTCCATCGTATAATTTGGCTTTTAATTCTCTATTGCAGACCCTATCTCAACGACAATGGCACCAGTCACATCAGCACCTACATCAACTCTACCAACAACTATTCCACGTGAGTTTCATTATTTACAGAATTGCCCTAAAACATAAATTTTCACAAACGTTCTTTCTCAAGATCTCATCCGTTCCTGCATCTTCACTCAATACACATCTATCACTGACAAAAAAAATGTCCTTGTGCACAATCCGGCACATTTATTTAGTTTAAACCGGATCTCACACATTTTCATAAGTCTCCCGTCTCCAATATTGCTACATCATTCAACATCATTTTCTTTGACGGCAAATTCAAAGGGATTTCTCTGGTCGGTTCTTTTGCCTATACAGTAATTACATTTATCAATAAATATGACCAAAACCATTTTCTCCATAGCACATTAATTGTAGTCTTTTGTAAGGTTCTTTCGATTGGCGAAGTTCAACTTTGTATTTTTTTGCGAACCAATACAGCAATATTTTTTCGTCCCCAGTTACTGAATATTTCACATTTTCAACAATAATTTTGCGTTAGATCCTCTTAGGAGGTTACTACATTGTCCAGATTTTAAATTGTCCCCTTATTAATTTGACAGCTTACGTTCTCACTTGATTCATCTGTGCAAATATTTGTGAACGCTTATTTCTTCAGCGAACTTCTCACACTTGACTACGTCGGAGCGTCGTTCACCTACGGATGTTCACGTATGCCCTCTACACTACGTTTCCAAAATATTTCACACACATAATTCATCATTCAAAACGACATTCACCTCGCCAAATAAAATTATTATCATTTCTTTCATCTAAATATGGATAATTATTCTCAATCTTTTCAATATCGCCGAACCTCATATACGGAGTTTCCTTTACAATTCAGCGTCTTTTTAATCACCCGTCTTCACACATATAACTCATCGCCACCTTTTGTGTTCTTCTCATGGCATTTATTATACGAAAACTAGTTTGAATTTCATGTTAGATATCTCCATCTATATTTCATTTCCGATTAGAAGCATTTCAACGACACATGTTCCTAGCCTCCATTACATCTTATAATTAATTGCCTCTAACTTTCCGCTTCATGTCTCCACAAATGTGTCTCTAATTTGCATCATAATTCTTGAAGACAAATCATATAAATTTCTATCGCTCATTTTATATTTCCCTCGTCCAATGCGTGTCTTTTACTGCACAAACTACCTCCACTGCAATACTTTTTCCAAGCCCATCCACCACCAGACAATGTGATTTATAGGAATACAATTTCTCACCAATCTACTCTTTCATTTCTTTCACATATACAACTGAATCACGTTTTTGCCTCAAATTCTCATACAAGAGCTGATTGTTTTCTTTATCAGGGTTCTGTAATATATCAGAAGCGATGGATGATGAATCTTTCCTCCCAGATACAGCCATCTCTCTCAATCCACCAGTTGGCAATCCCGGTGACATCAGACCAGACTTTGGATGGCTAACTAATTCCAATAGCAAAAGGATTATCACGTTAGATGTTGGCCCCAGCCTAGATGACGGAGCTACAATTCGCCTTATTCGACACGACAATGTGAAATCCATTACGGTTTTCATTTCACGTCCATCCGCAAAAATGCAAATCGAGGTATTCACTAGTAGCTTTTTTCTTCATTCTATTCACAGAACCATTTCCAATCGCACAATATAAAGTTCGAATACTCAACGTTATCTCGTTTTAATCATTCGATTCTCTCTTGCTAATTTAATCGATAATATTCATTCATATATATCATAGTGAAATCTGAATCTTTGAAAGCATCACCTGATTTATATTCACGTATTTCGCTTAGTTGACGATTATTTGAATTGAATTTTCATTTCACTTATTAGACATCCTCACCAGATCGAACTATACACATTACACAACATAATGGTCAAACGACGGTGGAAATTGAAATTTTGCCAACCGATCCAACAAAAGATATGTTGGTAACTCTCTCTGCAAAGCTCTGTAAACGTAAGCAGTTTATATCAAATTTCCCATCATTAAATACATTTACATCGATTTCTACCGCATGCAATACATTGACAATTTCATCGAAATTTAAATGATCCTTCCATCGTATAATTTGGCTTTTAATTCTCTATTGCAGACCCTATCTCAACAACAATGGCACCAGTCACATCAGCACCTACATCAACTCTACCAACAACTACTCCACGTGAGTTTCATTATTTACAGAAGCGCCCTAAAACATAAATTTTCACAAACGTTCTTTCTCAAGATCTCATCCGTTCCTGCATCTTCACTCAATATACGTACATCTATCACTGACAAAAAAATGTCCTTGTGCAAAATCCGGCACATTTATTTAGTTTAAACCGGATCTCACACATTTTCATTAGTCTCCCGTCTCCAATATTGCTACATCATTCAACATCATTTTCTTTGACGGCAAATTCAAAGGGATTTCTCTGGTCGGTTCTTTTGCCTATACCGTAAATACATTTATCAATAAATATGACAAAAACCATTTTCTCCATAGCACATTAATTGTCGTCTTTTGTAAGGTTCTTTAGATTGGCGAAGTTTAACTTTCTATTTTTTTGCGAACCAATACAGCAATATTTTCTCGTCCCCAGTTACTGAATATTTCACATTTTCAACAATAATTTTGCGTTAGATCCTCTTAGGAGGTTACTACATTGTCCAGATTTTAAATTGTCCCCTTATTAAATTTACAGCTTACGTTCTCACTTGATTCATCTGTGCAAATATTTTTGAACGCTTAGTTCTTCAGCGAACTTCTCACACTTGACTACGTCGGAGCGTCGTTCACGTACGGATGTTCACGTATGCCCTCTACACTACGTTTCCAAAATATTTCACACACATAATTCTTCATTCAAAACGACATTCACCTCGCCAAATAAAATTGTTTTCATTTCTTTCATCTAAATATGGCTAATTATTCTGAATCTTTTCAATATCGCCGAACCTCATATACGGAGTTTCCTTTACAATTCAGCGTCTTTTTAATCACCCCTCTACACACATATAACTCATCGCCACCTTTTGAGTTCTTCTCATGGCATTTATTATACGAAAACTAGTTTGAATTTCATGTTAGAAATCTCCATCTATATTTCATTTCCGATTAGAAGCATTTCAACGACACATGTTGCTAGCCTCCATTACATCTTATAATTAATTGCCTCTAACTTTCCGCTTCATGTCTCCACAAATGTGTCTCTAATTTGCATCATAATTCTTGAAGACAAATCATATAAATTTCTATCGCTCATTTTATATTTCCCTCGTCCAATGCGTGTCTTTTACTGCACAAACTACCTCCACTGCAATAATTTTTCCAAGCCCATCCACCACCAGACAATGTGATTTATAGGAATACAATTTCTCACCAATCTACTCTTTCATTTCTTTCACATATACAACTGAATCACGTTTTTGCCTCAATTTCTCATACAAGAGCTGATTGTTTTCTTTATCAGGGTTCTGTAATATATCAGAAGCGATGGATGATGAATCTTTCCTCCCAGATACAGCCATCTCTCTCAATCCACCAGTTGGCAATCCCGGTGACATCAGACCAGACTTTGGATGGCTAACTAATTCCAATAGCAAAAGGATTATCACATTAGATATTGGCCCCAGCCTAGATGACGGAGGTACAATTCGCCTTATTCGACACGACAATGTGAAATCCTTTACGGTTTTCATTTCACGTCCATCTGCAAAAATGCAAATCGAGGTATTCACTAGTAGCTTTTTTCTTCATTCTATTCAAAGAACCATTCCCAATCGCACAATATAAAGTTCGAATACTCAACGTTATCTCGTTTTAATCATTCGATTCTCTCTTGCTAAATTAATCGATAATATTCATTCATATATATCATAGTGAAATCTAAATCTTTGAAAGCATCACCTGATTTATATTCACGTTTTTCGTTTAGTTGACGATTATTTCAATTGAATTTTCATTTCATTTATTAGACATCCTCACCAGATCGAACTATACACATTACACAACATAATGGTCAAACGACTGTGGAAATTGAACTTTTGCCAACCGATCCAACAAAAGATATGTTGGTATCTCTCTCTGCAAAGCTCTGTAAACGTAAGCAGTTTATATCAAATTTCCCATCATTAAATACATTTACATCGATTTCTACCGCATGCAATACATTGACAATTTCATCGAAATTTAAATGATCCTTCCATCGTATAATTTGGCTTTTAATTCTCTATTGCAGACCCTATCTCAACAACAATGGCACCAGTCACATCAGCACCTACATCAACTCTACCAACAACTACTCCACGTGAGTTTCATTATTTACAGAATTGCCCTAAAACATAAATTTACACAAACGTTCTTTCTCAAGATCTCATCCGTTCCTGCATCTTCACTCAATATACGTACATCTATCACTGACAAAAAAAATGTCCTTGTGCAAAATCCGGCACATTTATTTAGTTTAAACCGGATCTCACACATTTTCATTAGTCTCCCGTCTCCAATATTGCTACATCATTCAACATCATTTTCTTTGACGGCAAATTCAAAGGGATTTCTCTGGTCGGTTCTTTTGCCTATACCGTAATTACATTTATCAATAAATATGACAAAAACTATTTTCTCCATAGCACATTAATTGTAGTCTTTTGTAAGGTTCTTTAGATTGGCGACGTTTAACTTTCTATTTTTTTGCGAACCAATACAGCAATATTTTTTGGTCCCAAGTTACTGAATATTTCACATTTTCAACAATAATTTTGCGTTAGATCCTCTTAGGAGGTTACTACATTGTCCAGATTTTAAATTGTCCCCTTATTAAATTGACAGCTTACGTTCTCACTTGATTCATCTGTGCAAATATTTGTGAACGCTTATTTTCAGCGAACTTTCTCACACTTGACTACGTCGGAGCGTCGTTCACGTACGGATGTTCACGTATGCCCTCTACACTACGTTTCCAAAATATTTCACACACATAATTCATCATTCAAAACGACATTCACCTCGCCAAATAAATGTTTTCATTTCTTTCATCTAAATATGGCTAATTATTCTGAATCTTTTCAATATCGCCGAACCTCATATACGGAGTTACCTTTACAATTCAGCTGTTTTTTAATCACCCCTCTACACACATATAACTCATCGCCACCTTTTGTGTTCTTCTCATGGCATTTATTATACGAAAACTAGTTTGAATTTCATGTTAGAAATCTCCATCTATATTTCATTTCCGATTAGAAGCATTTCAACGACACATGTTGCTAGCCTCCATTACATCTTATAATTAATTGCCTCTAACTTTCCGCTTCATGTCTCCACAAATGTGTCTCTAATTTGCATCATAATTCTTGAAGACAAATCATATAAATTTCTATCGCTCATTTTATATTTCCCTCGTCCAATGCGTGTCTTTTACTGCACAAACTACCTCCACTGCAATACTTTTTCCAAGCCCATCCACCACCAGACAATGTGATTTATAGGAATACAATTTCTCACCAATCTACTCTTTCATTTCTTTCACATATACAACTGAATCACGTTTTTGCCTCAATTTCTCATACAAGAGCTGATTGTTTTCTTTATCAGGGTTCTGTAATATATCAGAAGCGATGGATGATGAATCTTTCCTCCCAGATACAGCCATCTCTCTCAATCCACCAGTTGGCAATCCCGGTGACATCAGACCAGACTTTGGATGGCTAACTAATTCCAATAGCAAAAGGATTATCACATTAGATATTGGCCCCAGCCTAGATGACGGAGGTACAATTCGCCTTATTCGACACGACAATGTGAAATCCTTTACGGTTTTCATTTCACGTCCATCTGCAAAAATGCAAATCGAGGTATTCACTAGTAGCTCTTTTCTTCATTCTATTCACAGAACTATTTCCAATCGCACAATATAAAGTTCGAATACTCAACGTTATCTCGTTTTAATCATTCGATTCTCTCTTGCTAAATTAATCGATAATATTCATTCATATATATCATAGTGAAATCTGAATCTTTGAAAGCATCACCTGATTTATATTCACGTTTTTCGTTTAGTTGACGATTATTTCAATTGAAATTTCATTTCATTTATTAGACATCCTCACCAGATCGAACTATACACATTACACAACATAATGGTCAAACGACGGTGGAAATTGAACTTTTGCCAACCGATCCAACAAAGGATATGTTGGTAACTCTCTCTGCAAAGCTCTGTAAACGTAAGCAGTTTATATAAAATTTCCCATCATTAAATACATTTACATCGTTTTCTACCGCATGCAATATATTGACAATTTCATCGAAATTTAAATGATCCTTCCATCGTGTAATTTGGCTTTTAATTCTCTATTGCAGACCCTATCTCAACAACAATGGCACCAGTCACATCAGCACCTACATCAACTCTACCAACAACTACTCCACCACGTGAGTTTCATTATTTACAGACGCGCCCTAAAACATAAATTTTCACAAACGTTCTTCTCAAGATCTCATCCGTTCCTGCATCTTCGCTCAATATACGTACATCTATCACTGACAAAAAAAATGTCCTTGTGCAAAATCCGGCACATTTATTTAGTTTAAACGGATCTCACACATTTTCATTAGTCTCCCGTCTCCAATATTGCTACATCATTCAACATCATTTTCTTTGACGGCAAATTCAAAGGGATTTCTCTGGCCGGTTCTTTTGCCTATACCGTAATTACATTTATCAATAAATATGACAAAAACCATTTTCTCCATAGCACATTAATTGTAGTCTTTTGTAAGGTTCTTTAGATTGGCGAAGTTTAACTTTCTATTTTTTTGCGAACCAATACAGCAATATTTTTTCGTCCCCAGTTACTGAATATTTCACGTTTTCAACAATAATTTTGCGTTAGATCCTCTTAGGGGGTTACTACATTGTCCAGATTTTAAATTGTCCCCTTATTAAATTGACAGCTTACGTTCTCACTTGATTCATCTGTGCAAATATTTGTGAACGCTCATTTCTTCAGCGAACTTCTCACACTTGACTACGTCGGAGCGTCGTTCACGTACGGATGTTCACGTATGCCCTCTACACTACGTTTACAAAATATTTCACACACATAATTCATCATTCAAAACGACATTCACCTCGCCATATAAAATTAGTTTCATTTCTTTCATCTAAATATGGCTAATTATTCTGAATCTTTTCAATATCGCCGAACCTCATATACGGAGTTTCCTTTACAATTCAGCATCTCTTTAATCACCCCTCTACACACATATAACTCATCGCCACCTTTTGCGTTCTTCTCATGGCATTTATTATACGAAAACTAGTTTGAATTTCATGTTAGAAATCTCCATCTATATTTCATTTCCGATTAGAAGCATTTCAACGACACATGTTGCTAGCCTCCATTACATCTTATAATTAATTGCCTCTAACTTTCCGCTTCATGTCTCCACAAATGTGTCTCTAATTTGCATCATAATTCTTGAAGACATCATATAAAATTCTATCGCTCATTTTATATTTCCCTCGTCCAATGCGTGTCTTTTACTGCACAAACTACCTCCACTGCAATACTTTTTCCAAGCCCATCCACCACCAGACAATGTGATTTATAGGAATACAATTTCTCACCAATCTACTCTTTCATTTCTTTCACATATACAACTGAATCACGTTTTTGCCTCAATTTCTCATACAAGAGCTGATTGTTTTCTTTATCAGGGTTCTGTAATATATCAGAAGCGATGGATGATGAATCTTTTCCTCCCAGATACAGCCATCTCTCTCAATCCACCAGTTGGCAATCCCGGTGACATCAGACCAGACTTTGGATGGCTAACTAATTCCAATAGCAAAAGGATTATCACATTAGATATTGGCCCCAGCCTAGATGACGGAGGTACAATTCGCCTTATTCGACACGACAATGTGAAATCCTTTACGGTTTTCATTTCACGTCCATCTGCAAAAATGCAAATCGAGGTATTCACTAGTAGCTCTTTCTTCATTCTATTCACAGAACTATTTCCAATCGCACAATATAAAGTTCGAATACTCAACGTTATCTCGTTTTAATCATTCGATTCTCTCTTGCTAAATTAATCGATAATATTCATTCATATATATCATAGTGAAATCTGAATCTTTGAAAGCATCACCTGATTTATATTCACGTTTTTCGTTTAGTTGACGATTATTTCAATTGAAATTTCATTTCATTTATTAGACATCCTCACCAGATCGAACTATACACATTACACAACATAATGGTCAAACGACGGTGGAAATTGAACTTTTGCCAACCGATCCAACAAAGGATATGTTGGTAACTCTCTCTGCAAAGCTCTGTAAACGTAAGCAGTTTATATCAAATTTCCCATCATTAAATACATTTACATCGATTTCTACCGCATGCAATACATTGACAATTTCATCGAAATTTAAATGATCCTTCCATCGTATAATTTGGCTTTTAATTCTCTATTGCAGACCCTATCTCAACAACAATGGCACCAGTCACATCAGCACCTACATCAACTCTACCAACAACTACTCCACGTGAGTTTCATTATTTACAGAACCGCCCTAAAACATAAATTTTCACAAACGTTCTTTCTCAAGATCTCATCCGTTCCTGCATCTTCACTCAATATACGTACATCTATCACTGACAAAAAAATGTCCTTGTGCAAAATCCGGCACATTTATTTAGTTTAAACCGGATCTCACACATTTTCATTAGTCTCCCGTCTCCAATATTGCTACATCATTCAACATCATTTTCTTTGACGGCAAATTCAAAGGGATTTCTCTGGTCGGTTCTTTTGCCTATACCGTAAATACATTTATCAATAAATATGACAAAAAACATTTTTTGCATAGCACATTAATTGTAGTCTTTTGTAAGGTTCTTTAGATTGGCGAAGTTTAACTTTCTATTTTTTGCAAACCAATACAGCAATATTTTTTGGTCCCCAGTTACTGAATATTTCACATTTTCAACAATAATCTTGCGTTAGATCCTCTTAGGAGGTTACTAAATTGTCCAGATTTTAAATTGTCCCCTTATTAAATTGACAGCTTACGTTCTCACTTGATTCATCTGTGCAAATATTTGTGAACGCTTAGTTCTTCAGCGAACTTCTCACACTTGACTACGTCGGAGCGTCGTTCACGTACGGATGTTCACGTATGCCCTCTACACTACGTTTCCAAAATATTTCACACACATAATTCTTCATTCAAAACGACATTCACCTCGCAAATAAAATTGTTTTCATTTCTTTCATCTAAATATGGCTAATTATTCTGAATCTTTTCAATATCGCCGAACCTCATATACGGAGTTTCCTTTACAATTCAGCGTCTTTTTAATCACCCCTCTACACACATATAACTCATCGCCACCTTTTGAGTTCTTCTCATGGCATTTATTATACGAAAACTAGTTTGAATTTCATGTTAGAAATCTCCATCTATATTTCATTTCCGATTAGAAGCATTTCAACGACACATGTTGCTAGCCTCCATTACATCTTATAATTAATTGCCTCTAACTTTCCGCTTCATGTCTCCACAAATGTGTCTCTAATTTGCATCATAATTCTTGAAGACAAATCATATAAATTTCTATCGCTCATTTTATATTTCCCTCGTCCAATGCGTGTCTTTTACTGCACAAACTACCTCCACTGCAATAATTTTTCCAAGCCCATCCACCACCAGACAATGTGATTTATAGGAATACAATTTCTCACCAATCTACTCTTTCATTTCTTTCACATATACAACTGAATCACGTTTTTGCCTCAATTTCTCATACAAGAGCTGATTGTTTTCTTTATCAGGGTTCTGTAATATATCAGAAGCGATGGATGATGAATCTTTCCTCCCAGATACAGCCATCTCTCTCAATCCACCAGTTGGCAATCCCGGTGACATCAGACCAGACTTTGGATGGCTAACTAATTCCAATAGCAAAAGGATTATCACATTAGATATTGGCCCCAGCCTAGATGACGGAGGTACAATTCGCCTTATTCGACACGACAATGTGAAATCCTTTACGGTTTTCATTTCACGTCCATCTGCAAAAATGCAAATCGAGGTATTCACTAGTAGCTTTTTTTCATCATTCTATTCAAAGAACCATTCCCAATCGCACAATATAAAGTTCGAATACTCAACGTTATCTCGTTTTAATCATTCGATTCTCTCTTGCTAAATTAATCGATAATATTCATTCATATATCATAGTGAAATCTAAATCTTTGAAAGCATCACCTGATTTATATTCACGTTTTTCGTTTAGTTGACGATTATTTCAATTGATTTTCATTTCATTTATTAGACATCCTCACCAGATCGAACTATACACATTACACAACATAATGGTCAAACGACTGTGGAAATTGAACTTTTGCCAACCGATCCAACAAAAGATATGTTGGTATCTCTCTCTGCAAAGCTCTGTAAACGTAAGCAGTTTATATCAAATTTCCCATCATTAAATACATTTACATCGATTTCTACCGCATGCAATACATTGACAATTTCATCGAAATTTAAATGATCCTTCCATCGTATAATTTGGCGTTTAATTCTCTATTGCAGACCCTATCTCAACAACAATGGCACCAGTCACATCAGCACCTACATCAACTCTACCAACAACTACTCCACGTGAGTTTCATTATTTACAGACGCGCCCTAAAACATAAATTTACACAAACGTTCTTTCTCAAGATCTCATCCGTTCCTGCATCTTCACTCAATATACGTACATCTATCACTGACAAAAAAAATGTCCTTGTGCAAAATCCGGCACATTTATTTAGTTTAAACCGGATCTCACACATTTTCATTAGTCTCCCGTCTCCAATATTGCTACATCATTCAACATCATTTTCTTTGACGGCAAATTCAAAGGGATTTCTCTGGTCGGTTCTTTTGCCTATACCGTAATTACATTTATCAATAAATATGACAAAAACCATTTTCTCCATAGCACATTAATTGTAGTCTTTTGTAAGGTTCTTTAGATTGGCGACGTTTAACTTTCTATTTTTTTGCGAACCAATACAGCAATATTTTTTGGTCCCAAGTTACTGAATATTTCACATTTTCAACAATAATTTTGCGTTAGATCCTCTTAGGAGGTTACTACATTGTCCAGATTTTAAATTGTCCCCTTATTAAATTGACAGCTTACGTTCTCACTTGATTCATCTGTGCAAATATTTGTGAACGCTTATTTCTTCAGCGAACTTCTCACACTTGACTACGTCGGAGCGTCGTTCACGTACGGATGTTCACGTATGCCCTCTACACTACGTTTCCAAAATATTTCACACACATAATTCATCATTCAAAACGACATTCACCTCGCCAAATAAAATTGTTTTCATTTCTTTCATCTAAATATGGCTAATTATTCTGAATCTTTTCAATATCGCCGAACCTCATATACGGAGTTACCTTTACAATTCAGCGTCTTTTTAATCACCCCTCTACACACATATAACTCATCGCCACCTTTTGTGTTCTTCTCATGGCATTTATTATACGAAAACTAGTTTGAATTTCATGTTAGAAATCTCCATCTATATTTCATTTCCGATTAGAAGCATTTCAACGACACATGTTGCTAGCCTCCATTACATCTTATAATTAATTGCCTCTAACTTTCCGCTTCATGTCTCCACAAATGTGTCTCTAATTTGCATCATAATTCTTGAAGACAAATCATATAAATTTCTATCGCTCATTTTATATTTCCCTCGTCCAATGCGTGTCTTTTACTGCACAAACTACCTCCACTGCAATACTTTTTCCAAGCCCATCCACCACCAGACAATGTGATTTATAGGAATACAATTTCTCACCAATCTACTCTTTCATTTCTTTCACATATACAACTGAATCACGTTTTTGCCTCAATTTCTCATACAAGAGCTGATTGTTTTCTTTATCAGGGTTCTGTAATATATCAGAAGCGATGGATGATGAATCTTTCCTCCCAGATACAGCCATCTCTCTC
This sequence comes from Octopus sinensis, assembly GCF_006345805.1. Taxonomy (NCBI): domain Eukaryota; kingdom Metazoa; phylum Mollusca; class Cephalopoda; order Octopoda; family Octopodidae; genus Octopus; species Octopus sinensis. Next base: position 30,833,580 of record NC_042998.1, read on the forward strand.
AATCCACCAGTTGGCAATCCCGGTGACATCAGACCAGACTTTGGATGGCTAACTAATTCCAATAGCAAAAGGATTATCACATTAGATATTGGCCCCAGCCTAGATGACGGAGGTACAATTCGCCTTATTCGACACGACAATGTGAAATCCTTTACGGTTTTCATTTCACGTCCATCTGCAAAAATGCAAATCGAGGTATTCACTAGTAGCTCTTTTCTTCATTCTATTCACAGAACTATTTCCAATCGCACAATATAAAGTTCGAATACTCACTCCGTTATCTCGTTTTAATCATTCGATTCTCTCTTGCTAAATTAATCGATAATATTCATTCATATATATCATAGTGAAATCTGAATCTTTGAAAGCATCACCTGATTTATATTCACGTTTTTCGTTTAGTTGACGATTATTTCAATTGAAATTTCATTTCATTTATTAGACATCCTCACCAGATCGAACTATACACATTACACAACATAATGGTCAAACGACGGTGGAAATTGAACTTTTGCCAACCGATCCAACAAAGGATATGTTGGTAACTCTCTCTGCAAAGCTCTGTAAACGTAAGCAGTTTATATAAAATTTCCCATCATTAAATACATTTACATCGTTTTCTACCGCATGCAATATATTGACAATTTCATCGAAATTTAAATGATCCTTCCATCGTATAATTTGGCTTTTAATTCTCTATTGCAGACCCTATCTCAACAACAATGGCACCAGTCACATCAGCACCTACATCAACTCTACCAACAACTACTCCACGTGAGTTTCATTATTTACAGACGCGCCCTAAAACATAAATTTTCACAAACGTTCTTTCTCAAGATCTCATCCGTTCCTGCATCTTCACTCAATATACGTACATCTATCACTGACAAAAAAAATGTCCTTGTGCAAAATCCGGCACATTTATTTAGTTTAAACGGATCTCACACATTTTCATTAGTCTCCCGTCTCCAATATTGCTACATCATTCAACATCATTTTCTTTGACGGCAAATTCAAAGGGATTTCTCTGGCCGGTTCTTTTGCCTATACCGTAATTACATTTATCAATAAATATGACAAAAACCATTTTCTCCATAGCACATTAATTGTAGTCTTTTGTAAGGTTCTTTAGATTGGCGAAGTTTAACTTTCTATTTTTTTGCGAACCAATACAGCAATATTTTTTCGTCCCCAGTTACTGAATATTTCACGTTTTCAACAATAATTTTGCGTTAGATCCTCTTAGGAGGTTACTACATTGTCCAGATTTTAAATTGTCCCCTTATTAAATTGACAGCTTACGTTCTCACTTGATTCATCTGTGCAAATATTTGTGAACGCTCATTTCTTCAGCGAACTTCTCACACTTGACTACGTCGGAGCGTCGTTCACGTACGGATGTTCACGTATGCCCTCTACACTACGTTTACAAAAATATTTCACACACATAATTCATCATTCAAAACGACATTCACCTCGCCATATAAAATTAGTTTCATTTCTTTCATCTAAATATGGCTAATTATTCTGAATCTTTTCAATATCGCCGAACCTCATATACGGAGTTTCCTTTACAATTCAGCATCTCTTTAATCACCCCTCTACACACATATAACTCATCGCCACCTTTTGCGTTCTTCTCATGGCATTTATTATACGAAAACTAGTTTGAATTTCATGTTAGAAATCTCCATCTATATTTCATTTCCGATTAGAAGCATTTCAACGACACATGTTGCTAGCCTCCATTACATCTTATAATTAATTGCCTCTAACTTTCCGCTTCATGTCTCCACAAATGTGTCTCTAATTTGCATCATAATTCTTGAAGACAAATCATATAAATTTCTATCGCTCATTTTATATTTCCCTCGTCCAATGCGTGTCTTTTACTGCACAAACTACCTCCACTGCAATACTTTTTCCAAGCCCATCCACCACCAGACAATGTGATTTATAGGAATACAATTTCTCACCAATCTACTCTTTCATTTCTTTCACATATACAACTGAATCACGTTTTTGCCTCAATTCTCATACAAGAGCTGATTGTTTCTTTATCAGGGTTCTGTAATATATCAGAAGCGATGGATGATGAATCTTTCCTCCCAGATACAGCCATCTCTCTCAATCCACCAGTTGGCAATCCCGGTGACATCAGACCAGACTTTGGATGGCTAACTAATTCCAATAGCAAAAGGATTATCACATTAGATATTGGCCCCAGCCTAGATGACGGAGGTACAATTCGCCTTATTCGACACGACAATGTGAAATCCTTTACGGTTTTCATTTCACGTCCATCTGCAAAAATGCAAATCGAGGTATTCACTAGTAGCTCTTTTCTTCATTCTATTCACAGAACTATTTCCAATCGCACAATATAAAGTTCGAATACTCAACGTTATCTCGTTTTAATCATTCGATTCTCTCTTGCTAAATAATCGATAATATTCATTCATATATATCATAGTGAAATCTGAATCTTTGAAAGCATCACCTGATTTATATTCACGTTTTTCGTTTAGTTGACGATTATTTCAATTGAAATTTCATTTCATTTATTAGACATCCTCACCAGATCGAACTATACACATTACACAACATAATGGTCAAACGACGGTGGAAATTGAACTTTTGCCAACCGATCCAACAAAGGATATGTTGGTAACTCTCTCTGCAAAGCTCTGTAAACGTAAGCAGTTTATATCAAATTTCCCATCATTAAATACATTTACATCGATTTCTACCGCATGCAATACATTGACAATTTCATCGAAATTTAAATGATCCTTCCATCGTATAATTTGGCTTTTAATTCTCTATTGCAGACCCTATCTCAACAACAATGGCACCAGTCACATCAGCACCTACATCAACTCTACCAACAACTACTCCACGTGAGTTTCATTATTTACAGAAGCGCCCTAAAAACATAAATTTTCACAAACGTTCTTTCTCAAGATCTCATCCGTTCCTGCATCTTCACTCAATATACGTACATCTATCACTGACAAAAAAATGTCCTTGTGCAAAATCCGGCACATTTATTTAGTTTAAACCGGATCTCACACTTTTCATTAGTCTCCCGTCTCCAATATTGCTACATCATTCAACATCATTTTCTTTGACGGCAAATTCAAAGGGATTTCTCTGGTCGGTTCTTTTGCCTATACCGTAAATACATTTATCAATCAATATGACAAAAAACATTTTTTGCATAGCACATTAATTGTAGTCTTTTGTAAGGTTCTTTAGATTGGCGAAGTTTAACTTTCTATTTTTTGCAAACCAATACAGCAATATTTTTGGTCCCCAGTTACTGAATATTTCACATTTTCAACAATAATCTTGCGTTAGATCCTCTTAGGAGGTTACTAAATTGTCCAGATTTTAAATTGTCCCCTTATTAAATTGACAGCTTACGTTCTCACTTGATTCATCTGTGCAAATATTTGTGAACGCTTATTTCTTCAGCGAACTTCTCACACTTGACTACGTCGGAGCGTCGTTCACGTACGGATGTTCACGTATGCCCTCTACACTACGTTTCCAAAATATTTCACACACATAATTCATCATTCAAAACGACATTCACCTCGCCAAATAAAATTGTTTTCATTTCTTTCATCTAAATATGGCTAATTATTCTGAATCTTTTCAATATCGCCGAACCTCTTATACGGAGTTTCCTTTACAATTCAGCATCTCTTTAATCACCCCTCTACACACATATAACTCATCGCCACCTTTTGTGTTCTTCTCATGGCATTTATTATACGAAAACTAGTTTGAATTTCATGTTAGAAATCTCCATCTATATTTCATTTCCGATTAGAAGCATTTCAACGACACATGTTGCTAGCCTCCATTACATCTTATAATTAATTGCCTCTAACTTTCCGCTTCATGTCTCCACAAATGTGTCTCTAATTTGCATCATAATTCTTGAAGACAAATCATATAAATTTCTATCACTCATTTTATATTTCCCTCGTCCAATGCGTGTCTTTTACTGCACAAACTACCTCCACTGCAATACTTTTTCCAAGCCCATCCACCACCAGACAATGTGATTTATAGGAATACAATTTCTCACCAATCTACTCTTTCATTTCTTTCACATATACAACTGAATCACGTTTTTGCCTCAATTTCTCATACAAGAGCTGATTGTTTTCTTTATCAGGGTTCTGTAATATATCAGAAGCGATGGATGATGAATCTTTCCTCCCAGATACAGCCATCTCTCTCAATCCACCAGTTGGCAATCCCGGTGACATCAGACCAGACTTGGATGGCTAACTAATTCCAATAGCAAAAGGATTATCACATTAGATATTGGCCCCAGCCTAGATGACGGAGGTACAATTCGCCTTATTCGACACGACAATGTGAAATCCTTTACGGTTTTCATTTCACGTCCATCTGCAAAAATGCAAATCGAGGTATTCACTAGTAGCTCTTTTCTTCATTCTATTCACAGAATTATTTCCAATCGCACAATATAAAGTTCGAATACTCAACGTTATCCCGTTTTAATCATTCGATTCTCTCTTGCTAAATTAATCGATAATATTCATTCATATATATCATAGTGAAATCTGAATCTTTGAAAGCATCACCTGATTTATATTCACGTTTTTCGTTTAGTTGACGATTATTTCAATTGAAATTTCATTTCATTTATTAGACATCCTCACCAGATCGAACTATACACATTCACACAATAATGGTCAAGAACGGTGGAAATTAAATTTTGTCCAACCGATCCAACAAAAGATATGTTGGTAACTCTCTCTGCAAAGCTCTGTAAACGTAAGCAGTTTATATCAAATTTCCCATCATTAAATACATTTACATCGATTTCTACCGCATGCAATATTTGACAATTTCATCCGAAATTTAAATGATCCTCCATCGTATAATTTGGCTTTTAATTCTCTATTGCAGACCCTATCTCAACAACAATGGCACCAGTCACATCAGCACCTACATCAACTCTACCAACAACTACTCCACGTGAGTTTCTTTATTTACAGAAGCGCCCTAAAACATAAATTTTCACAAACGTTCTTTCTCAAGATCTCATCCGTTCCTGCATCTTCGCTCAATATACATCTATCACTGACAAAAAAAATGTCCTTGTGCAAAATCCGGCACATTTATTTAGTTTAAACCGGATCTCACACATTTTCATTAGTCTCCCGTCTCCAATATTGCTACATCATTCAACATCATTTTCTTTGACGGCAAATTCAAAGGGATTTCTCTGGTCGGTTCTTTTGCCTATACAGTAATTACATTTATCAATAAATATGACCAAAACCATTTTTTCCATAGCACATTAATTGTAGTCTTTTGTAAGGTTCTTTAGATTGGCGAAGTTTAACTTTCTATTTTTTTGCGAACCAATACAGCAATATTTTTGGTCCCCAGTTACTGAATATTTCACATTTTCAACAATAATTTTGCGTTAGATCCTCTTAGGAGGTTACTACATTGTCCAGATTTTAAATTGTCCCCTTATTAAATTGACAGCTTACGTTCTCACTTGATTCATCTGTGCAAATATTTGTGAACGCTTATTTCTTCAGCGAACTTCTCACACTTGACTACGTCGGAGCGTCGTTCACGTACGGATGTTCACGTATGCCCTCTACACTACGTTTACAAAATATTTCACACACATAATTCATCATTCAAAACGACATTCACCTCGCCAAATAAAATTATTTTCATTTCTTTCATCTAAATATGGCTAATTATTCTGAATCTTTTCAATATCGCCGAACCTCATATACGGAGTTTCCTTTACAATTCAGCGTCTTTTTAATCACTCGTCTTCACACATATAACTCATCGCCACCTTTTGTGTTCTTCTCATGGCATTTATTATACGAAAACTAGTTTGAATTTCATGTTAGAAATCTCCATCTATATTTCATTTCCGATTAGAAACAGTTCAACTACACATGTTCCTAGCCTCCATTACATCTTATAATTAATTGCCTCTAACTTTCCGCTTCATGTCTCCACAAATGTGTCTCTAATTTGCATCATAATTCTTGAAGACAAATCATATAAATTTCTATCGGTCATTTTATATTTCCCTCGTCCAATGCGTGTCTTATACTGCACAAACTGCCTCCACTGCTATACTTTTTCCAAGCCCGTCCACCACCAGACAATGTGATTTATAGGAATACAATTTCTCACCAATCTACTCTTTCATTTCTTTCACATATACAA
>NC_042998.1:30844831-30852331 GCF_006345805.1 Octopus sinensis
GAAGTGAATTCTGATTTTGCAGTGGAATGGATTGGATTTCATTAATATTATCGTATTATTTCTGTAGGGAAAGTGCCAACATATACAACAGCAAGTAGTGCTCGTCCGACAGGTACTTTTGGCATCGAAACAAAAAGGACACCAAGGCCCACGATGGCAAGTACACATAGAAGCACGTCAATACTACGAACTACAATGTCGACAATAACACCAAGGTCTCCGAGTACGCATGCTACGAGTCCAAGTACTTATCAAAGTACACTTCTAACCCACTCTACACATATAAGTACACCCAAACGTATAACGACAATTTCCAAAATGTCTACAAGTGCAAGTCCTACATCAGTTCTATCAACAGCCCCCAAAACAACACCAAGTCCTACATCAGTTCCATCAACAGCCCCGCCCACAACACCCCCCAAAACAACACCAAGTCCTACATCAGTTCCATCAACAGCCCCGCCCACAACAGCCCCCAAAACAACACCAAGTCCTACATCAGTTCCATCAACAGCCCCACCAATAAAAGCGCCAAAAACAACACCAAGTCCTACATCAGTTCCATCAACAGCCCCACCAACAACAGCCCCAAAAACAACAGCCCCAAAAACAACAGCCCCAAAAACAACACCAAGTCCTACATCAGTTCCATCAACAGCCCCTCCAACAACAGCCCCCAAAACAACAGCCCCACCAACAACAGTCCCAACAACAACACCGAGTCCTACATCAGTTCCATCAACAGCCCCACCAACAACAGCCCCAAAATCAACAGCCCCACCAACAACAGCCCCAAAAACAACAGCCCCAAAAACAAGAGCGCCACCAACAACAGCCCCCAAAACAACAGCTCCAAAAACAACAGCCCCAAAAACAACAGCCCCACCAACAACACCAAGTCCTACATCAGTTCCATCAACAGCCCCTCCAACAACAGCCCCAAAAACAACACCAAGTCCTACATCAGTTCCATCAACAGCCAATCCAACAACAGCCCCTCCAACAACAGCCCCCAAAACAACACCCAGTCCTACAGCCTCTCCAACAACAACCCCACCAACAAGAGCCCCTCCAACAACAGCCCCAAAAACAACACCAAGTCCTACATCAGTTCCATCAACAGCCCCACCAACAACAGCCCCAAAAACACACCAAGTCCTACATCAGTTCCATCAACAGCCCCACCAACAACAGCCCCAAAAACAACAGCCCCCAAAAACAACAGCCCCAAAAACAACACCAAGTCCTACATCAGTTCCATCAACAGCCCCTCCAACAACAGCCCCAAAAACAACAGCCCCACCAACAACAGTCCCAACAACAACACCGAGTCCTACATCAGTTCCATCAACAGCCCCACCAACAACAGCCCCAAAATCAACAGCCCCACCAACAACAGCCCCAAAAACAACAGCCCCAAAAACAAGAGCGCCACCAACAACAGCCCCCAAAACAACAGCTCCAAAAACAACAGCCCCAAAAACAACAGCCCCACCAACAACACCAAGTCCTACATCAGTTCCATCAACAGCCCCTCCAACAACAGCCCCAAAAAACAACACCAAGTCCTACATCAGTTCCATCAACAGCCAATCCAACAACAGCCCCTCCAACAACAGCCCCCAAAACAACACCCAGTCCTACAGCCTCTCCAACAACAACCCCACCAACAAGAGCCCCTCCAACAACAGCCCCAAAAACAACACCAAGTCCTACATCAGTTCCATCAACAGCCCCACCAACAAAAGCGCCAAAAACAACACCAAGTCCTACATCAGTTCCATCAACAGCCCCACCAACAACAGTCCCAAAAACAACACCAAGTCCTACATCAGTTCCATCAACAGCCCCACCAACAACAGCCCCCAAAACAACACCCAGTCCTACAGCCTCTCCAACAACAACCCCACCAACAAGAGCCCCTCCAACAACAGCCCCAAAAACAACACCAAGTCCTACATCAGTTCCATCAACAGCCCCACCAACAAAAGCCCCACCAACAACACCAAGTCCTACATCAGTTCCATCAACAGCCCCTCCAACAACAGCCCCAAAAACAACACCAAGTCCTACATCAGTTCCATCAACAGCCAATCCAACAACAGCCCCTCCAACAACAGCCCCCAAAACAACACCCAGTCCTACAGCCTCTCCAACAACAACCCCACCAACAAGAGCCCCTCCAACAACAGCCCCAAAAACAACACCAAGTCCTACATCAGTTCCATCAACAGCCCCACCAACAAAAGCGCCAAAAACAACACCAAGTCCTACATCAGTTCCATCAACAGCCCCACCAACAACAGTCCCAAAAACAACACCAAGTCCTACATCAGTTCCATCAACAGCCCCACCAACAACAGCCCCAAAAACAACACCAAGTCCTACATCAGTTCCATCAACAGCCCCACCAACAACAGCCCCAAAAGCAACACCAAGTCCTACATCAGTCCCATCAACAGCCCTAACAACAACAGCCCCAAAAACAACAGCCCCAAAAACAACACCAAGTCCTACATCAGTTCCATCAACAGCCCCACCAACAACAGCCCCAAAAACAACACCAAGTCCTACGTCAGTTCCATCAACAGCCCCAAAAACAACACCAAGTCCTACATCAATTCCATCAACAGCCCCACCAACAAAAGCCCCAAAAACAACACCAAGTCCTACATCAGTTCCATCAACAGCCCCACCAACAAAAGCGCCAAAAACAACACCAAGTCCTACATCAATTCCATCAACAGCCCCTCCAACAACAACCCCACCAACAAGAGCCCCTCCAACAACAGCCCCCAAAACAACACCAAGTCCTACATCAGTTCCATCAACAGCCCCACAAACAAAAGCGCCAAAAACAACACCAAGTCCTACATCAGTTCCATCAACAGCCCCACCAACAACAGCCCCAAAAACAACAGCCCCAAAAACAACACCAAGTCCTACATCAGTTCCATCAACAGCCCCACCAACAACAGCCCCACCAACAAAAGCGCCAAAAACAACACCAAGTCCTACATCAGTTCCATCAACAGCCCCACCAACAACAGCCCTAAAAACAACAGCAAGTCCTACATCAGTTCCATCAACAGCCCCACAAACAACAGGCCCAAAAACAACAGCCCCACCAACAACAGCCCTAAAAACAACAGCCCCACCAACAACAGCCCTAAAAACAACAGCCCCAAAAACAACAGCCCCAAAAACAACAGCCCCAAAAACAACAGCCCCAAAAACAACAGCCCCAAAAACAACACCAAGTCCTACATCAGTTCCATCAACAGCCCCACCAACAACAGCCCCACCAACAACAGCCCCACCAACAACAGCCCCACCAACAACAGCCCCAAAAACAACACCAAGTCCTACATCAGTTCCATCAACAGCCCCAAAAACAACACCAATTCCTACATCAGTTCCATCAACAGCCCCACCAACGACAGCCCCAAAAACAACACCAATTCCTACATCAGTTCCATCAACAGCCCCACCAACAACAGCCACAAAAACAACACCACGTTCTACATCAGTTCCATCAACAGCCCCACCAACAACAGCCCCAAAAACAACAGCCCCTCCAACAACAGCCCCCAAAACAACACCCAGTCCTACAGCCTCTCCAACAACAACCCCACCAACAAGAGCCCCTCCAACAACAGCCCCAAAAACAACACCAAGTCCTACATTAGTTCCATCAACAGCCAATCCAACAACAGCCCCTCTAACAACAGCCCCCAAAACAACACCCAGTCCTACAGCCTCTCCAACAACAACCCCACCAACAAGAGCCCCTCCAACAACAGCCCCCAAAACAACACCAAGTCCTACATCAGTTCCATCAACAGCCCCACCAACAAAAGCGCCAAAAACAACACCAAGTCCTACATCAGTTCCATCAACAGCCCCACCAACAACAGCCCCAAAAACAACACCAAGTCCTACGTCAGTTCCATCAACAGCCCCACCAACAACAGCCCCAAAAACAACACCAAGTCCTACATCAATTCCATCAACAGCCCCACCAACAAAAGCGCCAAAAACAACACCAAGTCCTACATCAGTTCCATCAACAGCCCCACCAACAACAGCCCCAAAAACAACACCAAGTCCTACATCAGTTCCATCAACAGCCCCACCAACAACAGCCCCAAAAACAACACCAAGTCCTACATCAATTCCATCAACAGCCCCTCCAACAACAACCCCACCAACAAGAGCCCCTCCAACAACAGCCCCCAAAACAACACCAAGTCCTACATCAGTTCCATCAACAGCCCCACCAACAAAAGCGCCAAAAACAACACCAAGTCCTACATCAGTTCCATCAACAGCCCCACCAACAACAGCCCCAAAAACAACACCAAGTCCTACATCAGTTCCATCAACAGCCCCACCAACAACAGCCCCAAAAACAACACCAAGTCCTACATCAGTTCCATCAACAGCCCCACCAACAACAGCCCCAATAACAACAGCCCCAAAAACAACACCAAGTCCTACATCAGTTCCATCAACAGCCCCACCAACAAAAGCGCCAAAAACAACACCAAGTCCTACATCAGTTCCATCAACATCCCCACCAACAACAGCCCCAAAAACAACACCAAGTCCTACATCAGTTCCATCAACAGCCCCACCAACAACAGCCCCAAAAACAACACCAAGTCCTACATCAATTCCATCAACAGCCCCACCAACAAAAGCCCCAAAAACAACACCAAGTCCTACATCAATTCCATCAACAGCCCCACCAACAACAGCCCCAAAAACAACACCAAGTCCTACATCAGTTCCATCAACAGCCCCAAAAACAACACCAAGTCCTACATCAGTTCCATCAACAGCCCCACCAACAACAGCCCCAAAAACAACTGCAAGTCCTACATCAGTTCCATCAACAGCCCCACAAACAACAGCCCCAAAAACAACAGCCCCACCAACAACAGCCCTAAAAACAACAGCCCCAAAAACAACTGCCCCAAAAACAACAGCCCCAAAAACAACACCAAGTCCTACATCAGTTCCATCAACAGCCCCACCAACAACAGCCCCAAAAACAACACCAAGTCCTACATCAGTTCCATCAACAGCCCCACCAACAACAGCCCCAAAAACAACAGCCCCAAAAACAACACCAAGTCCTACATCAGTTCCATCAACATCCCCACCAACAACAGCCCCAAAAACAACACCAAGTCCTACATCAGTTCCATCAACAGCCCCACCAACAACAGCCCCCAAAACAACAGCCCCAAAAACAACACCAAGTCCTACATCAGTTCCATCAACAGCCCCACCAACGACAGCCCCAAAAACAACACCAAGTCCTACATCAGTTCCATCAACAGCCCCACCAACAACAGCCCCAAAAACAACACCAAGTCCTACATCAGTTCCATCAACATCCCCACCAACAACAGCCCCAAAAACAACACCAAGTCCTACATCAGTTCCATCAACAGCCCCACCAGCAACAGCCCCAAAAACAACAGCCCCCAAAACAACACCAATTCCTACATCAGTTCAATCAACAGCTCCACCAACAACAGCCCCAAAAACAACAGCCCGAAAAACAACAGCCCCCAAAACAACACCAAGTCCTACATCAGTTCCATCAACAGCCCCACCAACATCAGCCCCCAAAACAACACCAATTCCTACATCAGTTCCATCAACAGCTCCACCAACAACAGCCCCAAAAACAACAGCCCCTCCAACAACAGCAAGTCCCACACCAATTCAATCAACCGCCCCAACAACCAGTGCAAGTCCCTCACCAATTGTATCAACTGTATCTTATAGCAGTACAATTACATCACAACTAACGTCAGCATTGTTGTCTACAATTTCTACCCCACAAATTACATCAACTCTTCCATTTACCACTGCGAGTACTTCACAATTCTTGCCTTCTGGTAGGGAAAGTACTTATGGCACAACCTTCTCATCGTCAGCTGCTCCACAATCTACCCTTGGAAGTTCATACAGTGCGTCACATTTTGTCACACGCGGTCCTAGAATTTCGACACCAGTCTCCACTACCTTTAAAGGTAATTTTGATTACATTCAAAATTTAAAATTTATGATTACATCGTATCAACTATATATATCTTTTTTTCTTTTTCTGTTTCTTTTTTTTTTTTTTTGTTCTGAGGTTGTGCTTTGAGCCAAGTAATTGGTCCATTTCATTTGTGAATCACGCAATTTTATTTCTTTATACAAACCAAAATATTTTGAATCTGTTAACAAGTGAAATAACCCATTTGCAGTTACTAACGGACTTATGTTGTTCTGTAATCTTTGTAGAAAGTGTGAAACGTGATATAAGATCAAATACCAACCTTCACCTCCCACTGGGCAATTGTTGCCTATAAGAGAAGTACATATCAAAAATGGGGAATGAATAACTGTTTCTAGTACAGGGAGACCGCCAGAGATTTGTAAGAGGTTGTTTAATCGACACCATGAACACTGGTAGAGTAATCACTCGCCATATCGCGGTTCACTTATCGCGGTTCACTTATCGCGGTTTATTATTTAAGCTTACGTCGATTCCTCTGTGGTGTTGTTTTGCATTTATAATAGAATAAATACATACAAATTATAAAAATAATTTTTAACGATAGGCGCAGGAGTGGCTGTGTGGAAAGTAGCTTGTCTACCAACCACATGGTTCCGGGTTCAGTCCCACTGCGTAGCATCTTGGGCAAGTGTCTTCTGCTATAGCCTCGGGCCGACTAAAGCCTTGTGAGTGGATTTGGTAGACGGAAACTGAAAGAAGCTTGTCGTATATATGTATATATATATATATATATATATATATATATATATGCGTATGTGTGTTTGTCCCCCTAGCATTGCTTGACAACCGATGCTGGTGTGTTTATGTCCTCGTTACTTAGCGGTTCGGCAAAAGAGACCGATAGAATAAGTACTGGGCTTACAAAAGAATAAGTCCCGGAGTCGAGTTGCTCGACTAAAGGCGGTGCTCCAGCATGGCTGCAGTCAAATGACTGAAACAAGTAAAAGTAAAAGAGTACCGTACTGTATCTACTTCGTGAACTTTCACCTGTCGTGGAGTGTTTTGGAACGTAACACCCGCGATAGTCAAGGGATTACTGTATTTTAATCTGTTGATCCCAAAAGGTAAAGTTGACCTCTCCGGGATTTTGAACTTAAAACTAAAAAGCTGGAAATCATTCTGCTGGCGCAGGAGTGGTATCTGGTAAGTAGCTTGCTTACCAGCCACATGGTTCCGAGTTCAGTCCCACGGCGTGACACCTTGGACAAGTGTCTTCTATAGTCTCAGGCCAACCAAAGCCTTGTGAGTGGATTTAGTAGACAGAAACTGAAAGAAGCGTGTGTGTATGTTTGTGTGTCTGTATTTCTCCTCCCAACATCGCTTGACAACCGATACTGGTATGTTTATGTCCCCGTAACTTAGCGGTTTTATGCTTATGCTTAGCGGCATTTCGCCGGATTTTACGTTGTTAGTTCAAA
>NC_042998.1:30854831-30899831 GCF_006345805.1 Octopus sinensis
TTGTGGAGCAAAGAAAAGAAAAAGAAGAAGAAGAAAAAAATAGAAAAAACCGCCCACATAGAGCATACTGGGATAACTGAGAGGTACCCACCTACACAGAAAAGTCTTTTTCTGTGGAGACAGACAGTCTGGCTTAGAATTTGCAGGAATCTAAGAGTTATAAAGGAGAACATTATTTTTGACCAGTATACAGCTACTAATTGCCAATCCCACGGAGCTAAAGCAGATATAAGAATCTAAAGAGAACAAGGGAAGGGACAGAGGGGTCAAAGGCTAACATTAGAGGAAAATACATTAAGAGAAATAAGTGCAATACTAGAAGGAGGTCATTTAATTAATTTATTTATTATTGTTACTGTTTATATTATTGTTACTGTTTATACAATGACAGACTGTACCTAGAGGTCATTTACAAGGTGTGAGAGAATTGCTTATCATATTGAAATTTCTTATACTACTTTTAAGGGATTAGCATTACTTATTTAACTTTATAATAGAATTATGAAGTATTAGTAACTTATTTGATTTAAGTTGTGTTACCTAAATTAGATTAAAATTAGATTAAATTAAAATTAACTATATATTCAATTAAACTTTTTTAAGCAACGTACAAATACTATTTATTTCTTTATGTTCAAAATCAGGTGCAGTTAGAAAGAAAGAAATAACCATAGTGTAAGAGCTCGCAGTTATCTATTTAAAGAAATATTAAAGTTTTGTTTTACTAGTAAAAGCAAGATAGATCTATCTTCTTTGGAAGTCCGCTTACAACCTAAATTTGCTTTTTATAGAACTATCTCCGATACTTCATGAGTGTAGCCTCACCCACTGGGATGCTTGGAGAACTCATATGTGTTTTAGCTGATGAGTACGGGACACTTGTATTTGCTGCAATATTTGCAGCTTTTAATAAAGCTTGTCTTTGTATGAAACAATTGTACTAAAAAAACTAATCCATTCTTGTTGCTTTTTTCTCATATATATATATATATATATATATATATACATATACATATATACATATATATATATACATATATGTATATATACATATATATATATATACATATATATATATATTATATACATATATATATATATACATATATATATATATACATATATATACATATATATATATATTACATATATATATATGTATATATACATATATATACATGTATATACATATATACATATATATATATATATACGTATATATATATATGTGTGTGTGTATATATACATAAGTATATATGTGAGTGTGTATACATATATGTATATATATATATGTGTGTGTGTGTATAAATATATATGTATATACATATGTGTATATAAATATATGTATATACATATATGTGTGTGTGTGTATAAACATATTTACATACATATATGTATATGTGTGTGTATATGTATATATATTCTTTTACTTGTTTTAGCCATTCAGCTGCAGTCATGCTGGAGCACCACCGTGGTCTTTCTGATTTCCTCAGTCTGGGGTGTTTCACATCACCCCTCCTGTATGGGATCTAGTTTTTCTCATTCATAAAATGAGCCCCACTTAATTTTGCTCACATTGCTTTCAATTTTGTTCTACCGATGCAGCTCTGAATTCGGATTACGATCAATATGTGGAGGCGCAATGGCCCAGTGGTTAGGGCAGCGGACTCGCGGTCATAGGATCGCGGTTTCGATTCCCAGATCGGGCGTTGTGAGTGTTTATTGAGCGAAAACACCTAAAGCTCCACGAGGCTCCGGTAGGGGATGGTGGTGATCCCTGCTGTACTCTTTCACCACAACTTTCTCTTACTCTTACTTCCTGTTTCTGTTGTACCTGTATTTGAAAGGGCCGGCCTTGTCACTCTCTGTGTCACGCTGAATATCCCCGAGAACTACGTTAAGGGTACACGTGTCTGTGGAGTGCTCAGCCACTTACACGTTAATTTCACGAGCAGGCTGTTCCGTTGATTCGGATCAACCGGAACCCTCGTCGTCGTAACCGACGGAGTGCTTCCACGATCAATCAATTACTTTATCTCGTAAATTAAAGAATCTGATGTTATTTGGAATTAAAGTAGGGAAATTTAGGTAATTTTAGCCAATCAACAGACAGCGTGACATTAGCAGCTTGTTACCATGACAGCCGCACGCTGTGTTGTGGTTCACTGTTGTCTGTGCCGCTGTTGTCTATGTTGATTTTTCCCACTTGATTCTACACACCACGAGATTCTTTTCACCCACATATTTTGTTTTAATTTTTCTGTTACATAGAAAAACTAATTATTGTTACATAATTTTCATTTCATATATTTTGGGGACTCATTGACTCAGCTAGATTTATGATCTCATTAGGTTAATTCTATTCATAAAAATTTCTTAAACCGTTAGCTTCACATTTCAACAGCTTAACTGAAATTTAGCCCACGTAACAGGAACCGAGAGGGATATCGTGGAACAGAGAAACTGTGGGTGATACAGATAATTTGACATTATTTTTGAATTCTGCAAACAAAAACATAAGATACAGGTATTCGTTTCCTTGGGACAAATTCTTTGTTGACCAGTGTTATTATAATCGTAGTTTGCAAATCCAAAACTTTGGAGTTTTGGAGACAGACGCGTCCTTTTCACACACACAAACACATACTCTCACACACACACGCACACTTACGTATTAATGATGTACACAAATACATGACTGGTATACATAATACTGAAATACGCATAAACATATGCAGACATATATATTGATATAACAAATTTTCAAAAATAATTTTAAAAAATAGAATCACTGAAGAGAAAAGAAACAGTAAGATGATACATGTTGGTTTTATTAGGTATTTCTGTTTATTTAGAAACCTACAAAGAAATTAGGCATTTCTGTTTATTAGAAACCTTCAATGAACAGGTCAGACACTAAACTATAAATTTCACAGGATACAACTATAATGTTCACACCGCTCCGCTAAACGAAGAAAATTTCTGTCTCGCTATTGACTAAAAATACAGTTTTTTCGATTTTTAAACCTCTGTAACTTTTTTCTCCAATTTTTCTCTCCACAACATCATGCCTTCAAAGCAATGAGACTGGAAAGCTACATTATTATAGCCGATTTTCCGATTTTTTACTTCCTTTTCAAAAAATTGCATATTTTGCGAATGAAAAATACTAGATCCCCTGTATGTGCCTTTGGCCCAGCTGTTGGCCCATTTGGTGTATAAGGGAGTTTGATTCCGCTGTCCTCGTTTGCACCTCATGTCGGGCTGTTGGTTCATGATACAGGTAGTTTATCCCATCCCCCTCCGACTTTTAGTTCATGCAATTGAAAAACTGCATTATTTATGGTATGACCCAGTATAACGTCTCCATTCAACACATCGAAAAGGTGAGTATGAAGTTTTGTTATTAACTGAACAAATAACCAGTCAATTTCATACTTCATAATAAATAGGAAATTGTTCTATTTGACAGTGTCGTGTGAGATATCAGAAGCGATGGATGATGAAGCTTTCATCCCAGATACAGCCATCTCTCTCGATCCGTTAGTTGGCAATCCTGGCGACATCAGACCAAATGTTGGATGGGTAACTAATTCGGATAAAAATAGGATTATCACGTTAAATATTGGCCCCAACCTAGATGCTGGCGCTACAATTCGCCTTTTGGAACACGACAATGTGAAATCCTACACCGTTTACATATCGCTTCCTTCAGTACAACAAATCAAGGTAGGCGATTCTTCTTTCACTAATTCTCTTATTAATAATTGTAAATTCTTCAACTCAGTTGTGATGTCCAAATAACCATAATTGACTTACTCTCTTCACATTTTCATTTTAATCATAGCATTTCGATTATTCTAACATTTCATTTTAATTTAATGCTTTAAATATTGTTGAAGAACAGTGTATATATATCAAGAATATGCTTTTCAATATAATTTTCATTTCGTCCACTAGACATCCAAACCCGATAAATCAGTTAACATTCCACAAGGTAATGGTCGTACAGTGGTGACAATTATACTTCAGCCCGTTAATCGAACACAAGACATGTTGGTGTCTATATCAGCAAAACTTTGTAAAAGTAAGTAGTTTAAATGAGTAACTCGTTGAAATTAGTAGAATTGTGTATATGCAGTAATCCCTTGCCACATCGTGTTTCACCAATCGCTGCTTATTATTTCAGCTTACGTCGGTTCCTCCGTGGTATTGTTTTGAAGGCGGCGAGCTGGCAGAAACGTTAGTGCGCCGGGCGAAATGTTTAGCGGTATTTCGTCTGTCGTTACGTTCTGAGTTCAAATTCCGCCGAGGTCGACTTTGCCTTTCATCCTTTCGGGGTCGATAAATAAAGTACCAGTTTCGCACTGGGGTCGATGTAATCGACTTAATCCGTTTGTCTGTCCTTGTTTGTCCTCTCTGTGTTTAGCTCCTTGTGGGTAGTAAAGAAATAGGTATTGTTTTGCATTTATAATAAAATAAATATATACCTTTTTACTTGTTTCAGTCATTTGACTGCGGCCATGCTGGAGTGCCGCCTTAAGTCAAGCAAATCGACCCCAGGACTTATTCTTTGTAAGCCTAGTACTTGTTCTATCGGTCTCTTTTGCCGAACCGCTAAGTTACGAGAACGTAAACACATCAGCATCAGTTGTCAAGCGATGTCGGAGGGACAAACAGACACACTAACACACACACACACACACACACATATATTTCTTTACTGCCCACAAGGGGCTAAACATAGAGGGGACAAACAAGGACAGACAAAGGGATTAAGTCGATTACATCGACCCCAGTGCGAAACTGGTACTTTATTTATTGACCCCGAAAGAATGAAAGGCAAAGTCACCTCGGCAGAATACCGCTAAGCATTTCACCCGGCGTGCTAACAATTCTGCCAGTTCACCACCTTAAAACACACACAGACACACACACATATATATATACATACATATACATATATACGACGGGATTCTTTCAGTTTCCGTCTACCAAATCCACTCACTAGGCTATAGTAGAAGACACTTGCCCAAGGTGCCACGCAGTGGAACTGAACCCGGAATCATGTGGTTGGTAAGCAAGCTACTTACCACACAGCCACTCTTGCGCCCAAATACAAATTATAAAAATAATTTTTTTAAATAAACAGTACAGTACTGTTTCTGCTTCGCGGATTTTCACCTATCGCGAGGGTGGGGGTGGAACGTAACACCCGCGATAGTCGAGGAATTGCCGTATATATAAAATATGCTGGTTTCTATATTTTACAGTAAAAACAACTCTATGAGCCTGTTATTGTCTTCGGTGATTGCTTATACTTTCTAAATTTCAGAGCCTATCTCAAGACCAATGACACCAACCACTTCAGTGATTGTACCAACTATATCAAAAACTGGCCCAAGTGAGTGATGCATTTATCGTATGTTTGATAAGTAAAACAACTATTTCTTATACATTATTTACATTTGACGGATATTTTTGTCCTCATCCTGTTTGTTGTTAACACAAAGTTTCGGCTGATATACCTTCCAGCCGTCATCAGGTGTCTTGGGGAAATTTCGAACCTGGGTTCTCATTCCTAAGGTATTTTTCGATGTTATTATTATCATTGTTATTCAGGTCACTGCCTGGAATTGAATTCGGAATCTGGGGGTAGGTAGCCTGCGCTCTTAACCACTACGTCATATGCCTGTAATAACAATAACGCTGCTGCCTTGTTGAGTGGGTTTATATTTAACTCGACTGATACACAATCAACACCACTAAGTGTTTCGTTGGTTCTTTTCATTTGACTACCAATTTCAATTTATGTTTGAATTGATTTCATATTCAGTATAATTATACACTTTTATAGGCTAATCAATGCCATGAAAATCACTTTCGCTATATATAGTTATTAGCTATTAAAGTTTGAAAATTTGGGATAACGTTAGCCAATCGTAAGCCACAGATACATTCATACCTGTTTCCATAGTAACAAGCCGAACATGAAGTTTGAAAATTTGGGGTGACCTTAGTCAATCGTAAGCCACAGATACATTCATACCTGTTTCCATAGTAACAAGCCGAACAGGAATTTTGAAAATTTGGGGTAACGTAAGTCAATCGTAAGCCACATGCACGTTCATACCTGTTTCCGTAGTAACAAGCCGAACATGAGAACTCTTTTGTCTACGAGAAAGCAAGTGTTAACAAATATATTGAAATCACTTGTTGACGCTGTGTTCTTCTGTTTTACCCTATCAAATACTTAAATGTTTGTTTTTTAATATTTAATTTGTAATGTGCTGTTTATCGCATTAAATGAATATTGAATGCTTAAAACTACAGACGTCATCATTTAAGTTTGAGAAACAAATAGTAGTCATTTTTCCCCCTTATATCAATGAATTTAACAGGTAGTTGTTGAATGTCATCAGTTACTTTTTTGTTTCATTTTAAGGGAGAGGGTGCCATCAATTTGATGTGCTCAGATTGTTTATCAAAAATTTTATCAACTGAAAATAACAAGATCGAGACTCGTCCCATTGCATCCACTGCACAAAGCTGGTTACATTACAACGAAGAAAATCAAGCTATAAGTGCACCAAGCTGTGCAACGGATGCTAACAGATTCTGCAGAGAAATGGTGTCTGCATAATTAATGATAGCACTATTGTTGTTTTTAATATGCTTTGGTCAACCTGAGGCTGTAGCAGACATTACTTTCTAAAAGGTGCTATGCAGTGGGACTGAACCCAGAACTATGTGGTTAGAAAGTAAACTGCTTACCACATAGCCACGCCTGTGGCTAATTCTTTTTTAAAAAACCTATTCGTTTTCATGTTTTTAAAATTGTTTTATGAATTTTATGGTGGCTTTCATTTAAGAATATCTTTTATTGACAGCTTCTACCACAATCTTCTTGTCATTTAATGCAACTACTTTTTTAAAATAGTTCATGATATAAAATACCAACCAGTCATCACTCCCTATCTCAAAGCAAAAATAATTAGAAAAAAATATAAATCATAGAAGTAAAGATTATATGAAAGCCGTGGAAGAGCTGTCTTCGCTAATAGAAATTTTCAGTCAATCATTCATGAATGGCAGCAACTTCTAATGAAGGCTATGTTCTTGAAGCATGATAATAGTATCTCCTTCATTAAGCAGTGATGTGTATAAATACAAACTTTCGACCAGTTCAAATATGCTTTCAGGCATATACGAACTTAGAAGAAAGCCACTGCCTGTATTTTTTGTCATGAAATACTTGCTTAGTGTTGTCACCCCATACTTTGTTTATAGTGAGCCACTGAATAGCACAACCAATCATTGAACGATGACAGGAATACCATAAGAGGAACACTCTCTCTTTCTCTCTCATATCAGTTCACAGTATCTGCCTTTGCAGTCTCTGCTGCTGAAGAGGATGTAACGAACTTAGTATGTGTGAACATCTCTACTCTTGTACTTTCGGGGTACAAGAAAGCAATCACTAGCCGTTGCTTTAATAATCCAGAATTCTACCAGTCAGAAACAACAAGACGCAGACGTAAAAGATATATATACTACTTTATTCTCTTTCTTGGTAACAGTAA
Source organism: Octopus sinensis (assembly GCF_006345805.1). Taxonomy (NCBI): domain Eukaryota; kingdom Metazoa; phylum Mollusca; class Cephalopoda; order Octopoda; family Octopodidae; genus Octopus; species Octopus sinensis. The sequence continues at coordinate 30,862,415 of NC_042998.1, forward strand.
CAATAAGTGGTTATCTGATGTCCTTGGTTCTGGGCGCGCAAGGCTGAAAGTTAATCGATTGTAATATTTACAATGTTCAGCCGCTAAAAACAGAACGGGTTAAAGATGGCGTCGGACAATGGAGACGATGTTGGTCTGCAACAATTTGGTTAAAGGCCTTTTGGTATGGTGCTGCTAGAATCAAGTTCGAACGGAGAGAAAATATATCGTGACCGTCGCCTTCAATCGCTGCCGTCCCAAGTCCCCGCTGACTGCTGCTAGTGGTCAAACGTTCTACGACCCCCTTGCCTCGCTAACTGCTACGTAGGCAATAGGGTTCTTCTTCCGGTGCTTCGCGCATGCGCGAGAGAGCCCTTCCTCTCTCTTGGTGAAGGCACCAACACCACACGCGCGAAATAGAAAATGGACGGTGCGCGCGCGCGCACCGTTATAGGATCACTACAAGGCTCCCCTCCAGTGCGTAGCACGACACAAAATCCTTTGTAGTGACTTTAAAACTCAAGGTGGACACCAGATAACCAAATAGCACACAATATAATAAGATGGCAAAATTTATAACATACACAAGAAATTTACTAAAGGAAAAAGAGAAAAAATACTCAATGAGCAAAAATCAGGAGTGCATGCATGAAAGTGTATACGTCACAAAGTATAAACCCTTCCGCTGAAAGGAGCGGAGGGAAAGCAAAACTCACAGTTAATGAACCTAGGCGAAATTAAATCCAACTTCTCTAAATGTGGTTGGTCCTGCGAAATAGCAGTTAAATCATTTGCGGCAGGAGAGGAAATGGAATCGACAGATAGATCGCTAGTAACACAAAAGGCAAAAGTGCAAACATGCTGGTGTGATGCGCGACACAGATAATTTTCTGTTAATTACGTGACCAACAGTGGTCTAACAGGGAAAAATAATTACGCCTAAACATGGCGCAGCGCATGTGAACATCCGACGTCCTATGAGTCGGGAAAAATACTAAGCTACTGCAAACGTGTTGCAAAAAACAAGGCAAGACGTGCGAAGCAAAGGCGCATGAAATGCAATAGAGCTTGCCAGACCAAAAAACAGCAAGAATATGCCAGTGGTTGAGCGATTATATGCCTCGTTCGTACAGGAACAAAAGTATGACATGCTGGCGCGTTATAATGGACAAACAACCCTCTCTATGTATACGTGACCGACCTAGGGTCTATAGAAATGAGGGGTGTCCACAAAAGGCAAATTCAGCATGGAAAAAAACAAGCGAGAAAAGCATGTGTGACGTATGTATGTGAGAGAGAGCATTTATGTGTGTGTACGTGTGTGCGGCAGAAATACATACAAGGTGAATGCGAGCAAAATATAAAAACAGCGCATAGAAAAAATGTCTCTCAAGACTATTCCAGACAAGAGTTAATTTACCAGTCTCTAATAGCCTGATGCACAATAGCAGTTCGTTCTGTAACAGAATGTTGAGATCACAAATGCAGATGCCGATTGGACACATATCGTGTAACGGTTGTGGCTTCAATGCTGTGACAGGTTAACTGGAACAGAAGAATCTCGTAGATAGACGGTGCTGTAAATCCTTGGTGTGCATATGCACATACAGCGTGCACGCTAAAGTTCCGCGAGTTGCTATGTACATTTTGTGGAGGTCGACGGTGTTGAAAGGCGACGGTGGTGGTGGCGACTGTAGTGGACTTGAGACAACATCGTTCTTAGTGATGATGGCGACGAAGATAACGACGACGTGAAGTAGAAAGACGACGATGGCGATGACGAAGGTGGAGAAAAGGCATCGTTGATATGATGGCGTTCGTCATCATGGCTGTAGAATAAGAAAGAGGCTCCTTCTACAACTGTTTGTGGTGGCCGGAAACAAATCATCGAAAGATGAATGCGTAGAGTTAAATCGTGTTCCGACTTCGCAGAAAAACTGGATTTCTTTGTTGTTAAGTGATCTCTGGTTTTAGACCAGAATCACGTCGGGGGTCTACCAGTGTAACGAACTTAGTGTGTGTGAACATCTCTACTCTTGTACTTTCGGGGTACAAGAAAGCAATCACTAGCCGTTGCTTTAATAATCCAGAATTCTACCAGTCAGAAACAACAAGACGCAGACGTAAAAGATATATATACTACTTTATTCTCTTTCTTGGTAACAGTAACAATAAGTGGTTATCTGATGTCCTTGGTTCTGGGCGCGCAAGGCTGAAAGTTAATCGATTGTAATATTTACAATGTTCAGCCGCTAAAAACAGAACGGGTTAAAGATGGCGTCGAACAATGGAGACGATGTTGGTCTGCAAGAATTTGGTTAAAGGCCTTTTGGTATGGTGCTGCTAGAATCAAGTTCGAACGGAGAGAAAATATATCGTGACCGTCGCCTTCAATCGCTGCCGTCCCAAGTCCCCGCTGACTGCTGCTAGTGGTCAAACGTTCTACGACCCCCTTGCCTCGCTAACTGCTACGTAGGCAATAGGGTTCTTCTTCCGGTGCTTCGCGCATGCGCGAGAGGGCCCTTCCTCTCTCTTGGTGAAGGCACCAACACCACACGCGCGAAATAGAAAATGGACGGTGCACGCGCGCACCGTTATAGGATCACTACAAGGAGATAAGCACTCCGAAATGCATGCACCTAGCTGTCTGGTTAGGGAACACTGTGAACTGATTAGGTGTATTTACACCAATTTGTTGGCATCAAGACAGTTTCTCCGAGACTAAATACAATCAATGGTTTTCTTGCGCGTTCGAATATGCCTCATATTTGAACTGGTTGCAACTTAATATTTATTAATTAGAATTGTATGCTTTGATCTATGCCCATTCTCTAGTTAAAAGTTTTTTTTTTCTATTAATTTATTGTTCTAAGCACACATAGATCGCAAATTTAAACAGCAAGCATTATTATTATTAAATTTAAAACGGCAAGCTGGTAGAATCGTTAGCACGCCGGACGAAATGCTTAGCGGTATTTTGGTCGCCGCTACGTTCTGAGTTCAAATTCCGCCGCGGTCGATTTTGCCTTTCATCCTTTTGAAGTCGATTAAATAAGTACCAGTTACGCACCGGAGTCTATGTAATCGACTTAATCCCCTACCCACAAGCTGCCCTTGTGGCAAAAATTTGAAATCGTCATTATTATTATTATTAAATTGTCCAAATTAATTTCTGATAATAATGTAAACTCACTCTATTCTCACAGGTCTACCACCATTTATGACAACAATATCATACGCCACTAAACCACCAGGTTGGTAAATATTCATAAACTTTTCAAGAAAACTAGATTCAATAAGGAAATATTTGTATTACTTGATACACCATAAGAGGATACTTTTATTGTGCATCTGTTACTTGCTAATTCTATAGATTTACAATCCCAGAGATCCATATTATGGTAAATGCTTTATATGTAAGGTGGCGAGCTGGCATAAACGTTAGCACGCCGGGCGAAATGCTTAGCGGTATTTCGTCTGCTGCTTCGTTCTGAGTTCAAATTCCGCCGAGGTCGACTTTGCCTTTCATCCTTTCGGGGTCGATTAAATAAGTACCAGTTACGCACTGGGATCGATGTAATCGACTTAATCCATTTGTCTGTCCTTGTTCGTCCCCTCTGTGTGTAGCCCCTTGTGAGCAGTAAAAAAATAGGTATTTCGTCTGCCGTTACGTTCTGAGTTCAAATTCTGCCGAGGTCGACTTTGCCTTTTTATCCTTTTGGTGTCGATAAATTAAGTACCAGTTACGCACTCTGTGTGTGCGTGTGTGTGTGTGTGCACGTGTGTGTGTGTGTGTTATTTTGTTGCTGGTCTAAAAAACAGTTCCTTTGTGGTGTTCCTTTGTGTCTGTAAATCATTTAGTTTCCATTTTCCCCACTCACATGGGTTGGACGGTTTGACAGGAGCCGGTCAGTTGGAGAGCTGCTCCATCCTCCACTTGTCTGTTTTGGCAAGGTTTCTACAGCTGGATGCCCTTCTTAATGCCAACCACTTTACAGGGTATATTGGGTGCTTTTTATGTGGCACTAGCATAAGTTCTCTTTATATGGCACCAGCAAGGTGGCTTTTAAGTGACACCAGCACCTGTGAACTCATAAGACAAGGACCTCTCACCTGAGAGAGGGAATGGAACCAAGAGATTAGAGTATGATAGAGGGAGTGGGATAGCCTCCTTATTATCAAGGAGATACTTGGCCACTTCAGTAGGGCAAGGAAAGAGAGGAAGGTGAGGGCAAAGAAAGAGAGGAAGGTTAGAGAGAGTTGTTAGAGAGAGAAGTAGTGAGATAGTAGGGATGAGAAAGAGAGGGAGAGAGAGTGAGAGAAAGTGAGAGCCTGCCCACAGGGAATATTGAGGGTTGTATAAGCTGTACAGACAGGATTGAGTGTGAGGGAAGATGTTTAGAGATGGCAGTGTTAGCAAGTGATATTGAGAGATATTGGAGAGGCTGTAGAGATAGCAAGTGATGTTGTACTAATTAGAGTGCTTGTAGAGATTTACCACACTGAAATAAGTACCAAAATGTGGAATGAAGTACCACCAGCATAGCCGTGGGTATAGACCAGGGAATGAATAAAATAACTTATGTTATACTTCCACATAAAAAGATATTTCTGGCTTCTGGTTTACGTGTAAATACACTGTTATTGCTCAGCTCTTTGTCTACAATTTTCTTTATACAAACCAACAAGGGGGTATTATTCCAAGGTCATTTGCTCTGCTAGACATAGAAACCAAATCCACTTCAAAATATAATATCTTTCTGACTTTTAATTTCTAGTGTGTGTCCTCAAGTTATGTGACATTGAAGAACTACTTGGTTACATACCGGGAAACGTGATAGGGTGGATTGAGAAGGATGGTAGAACTGGTGCCTCAAGTGAAGAAGAAGTTGCACATGTATTTGATCAAGTTGAAGAAGGGGTCACTGTTCACATTTCCTGCAATAACTGGTATGGGACAATTTTCTTGACTAATGGATCTTTGTTTTCTTTGCATTCTAATTTGAGATTTCTAAAATATATGCAAGATAATTATGAATAAGGGCAAATGAAAAAATTTCTATGCCGCCAATATGCTGAGAAATAAACTTTGAATCGTCAACCACCACATACAATATACATCACTATAAATACACATCGTGTTGAATCAAGGAAAGCAAGCTAACAGGTTGACGATTCAAAGTCTTTTTTTCTCAGCATATTGGCATATAAGTTTGCTCTTTTGCCCTTCTTTTACTTGTTCCAGTCATCTGACTGCGGCCATGCTGGAGCACCGCCTTTAGTCGAACAAATCAACGTATTCTTTGTGAGCCTAGTACTTATTCTATCGGTCTCTAAGTTACATAAACACACCAGCATCAGTTGTCAAGTGATGTTGGGAGGACAAACATATACACACACATACATATATACATATATACAACAGGCATCTTTCAGTTTCCATCTACCAAATCCACTCACAAGGCTTTGGTCGGCCCGAGGCTATAGTAGAAGACACTTGCCCAAGGTGCCACGCAGTGGGACTAAACCCGGAACCATGTGGTTGGGAAGCAAGCTATTTACCACACAGCTACTCCTGCATCTGTTTATAATTGTTTATCATTTTCACCTTAAAAAGTATTTTAATATGCTGGCCACTTGAATTTTGTTTTTAATGATATCTTATATTAGAAATATATGTACGATAGATAAACTTATAGAATTCATTTTTGTTTTTCTTTCTTAGTACCTGCAGTGACGGCATGCTGCAGTGCACCAACAATGTATGCAAAGGTGATTATTGATTCTTTCATTAAATATGATGATGATGATCATCATCATCATTTAACTTCTGCTTTCCATGGGTTGGACGATTTGACTGAGGTCAGGTGAACCAGATAGCTGCACCAGACTCCAATCTTGATCTGGCAGAGTTTCTACAGCTAGATGCCCTTACTAATGCCAACCACTCCAAGAGTGTAGTGGGTGCTTTTACATGCCACCGGCACGAGGGCCAGTCAGGCGGTACTGGCAATGGCCACGCTCAAATGGTGCTTTTTATGTGCTACCTGCACAGGAGCCAGTTCAGTAGCACTGGCAATGACCTCGCTCGAATGTTTTTTCACATGCCACCAGCACAAGTGCTAGTAAGGCGATGCAGGTAACGATTATGCTCAAATGGTGTTTTGAACGTGCCATCGGTTCAGAGGCCGGTTTGTTGCTCTGGCCCCGATCTCACTCGTATGGTACTCTTAGCGCTCCGCTAGCATGGATGCCAGTCATTGAGTTTGATTTCGATAACTTGTGAAATTTTACAAATGCTGATGTTTAATTTTTTTTCTGTCTAATATCACTTTTAGGATGTGCTTATTCATCATGGGCTGAGTGGACAGGATGCAGCAAGGCTTGTGATGTAGGAAATCGAATAAGATCAAGAAAGAGACTAATGAAAAAGGGAACAGATGATTGCAATTTACCAACAGAAGAGACATCTGATTGTAATTTCATTCCATGCGAAGGTAGTTTGTTGTTCAGCTTTTTGGATGAATTTGAAATTGTTTCAGTTATCACAATTGCATTTTATGTCATGACAAGCAAAACGCCCCCCAGCACACCCATCCAATGGATTGGTGCTGAGTTGTCAAACATTCAAACCAAATTTTCACAAAACAACTTGTCTGACCGTCCCATAGGCCTCCCCTTTAAGAAACATTGATTTAACCTAAATTTGAGACCGCCGTGCATTTTCTTGCATATGCATAGTATCGATTGCAACAGCTGATGTACTTGTGTGTGCAAATGCACGTTCCCACGGCTTTATCAATCGCATTCTCACCTGGAATCGATTTTTGTAATTTTTTCAAGACTTATACATACACTGATATCGTTGGTATCTTCATATCAAATTTGAGTGCAATCGGATGGAGGATGCTCAGATCCTAGAAGACACACACACAGACAGACAGAACAGATTTTATATTATAGATTAGCATTTTACCATTTTGTTAGCATAAACCTGTTGAAAAGCATGTCTTTTGTTTCAAATGATTCTTAAAATAATGAAGAATTTAGAAAAAAATAGTTATGTCATTAATATGGTTTTTGGAAAATATTATTAACAAGGAATTTTGATGGGAGATTTTAACTGAGATCATTTTAAAGTATGAAGTTTGTATCATAAGAGCAAGGAGGTCTTTGGTAGGTTGCTCTCAAAATGGTTGAAGCACTCATAGCATTACTTTCATTTATGCTTTATTCCTTAATAACATTATATTTTATATAATATCAAAGAGTTGTACTATGACCTACCAACTGATATAATTTCTTGGTATCTTTGGAGCAAAGATTCTCAGCTCTTTGGCATTTAACAAACACCGACTTCTCATGTTTTAAAGAAAAAAGAATACAACAGATTATTTTAATTAAACAGAAACAAATTTTACACACTGGTTTATTAATCACAGTTTCTCATGCTGTTCCATCTATCACATACTTCATTTAGTTATTTACATGATTTCATGCCTCTTCCGTTAAATTTTTATTAGAAGCTGACTGCAACTGAAGAAACACAAGCATGCTGAAATCATGTGACCTAGTAGGTTCACCACTAATACTGGACAATTTTTCATCTGTTATTGATATGTCTGTGCTTCTTAATACCATAAGTCTATATGAGAAGGTTTCTCTAGGCAAATAAAACAGCATTAAAGCCTTCTAACCATACTTCCACATTGAGTAGGATATGAAGGTTGCCATTTATATGAGAAATTGTGTTGGTAGAGCAGATTTCACAATGGTATAGAATAGCAATGAAACTACCTTGACAGGGAAAACTAATAACCATTTGATTGCTCAATCAATACATTAAACAAACAATTGAATATTTAGTTAATAAAAATAAAGAAGTGATACTAAGCCAGTGCATGTGTTTATTTTAATATCTATCAGCATAATGACCCTCCCTAGACACAGATTTGTTTCAACACTCAAATTCACATTAAGAACCTTGCAAACTAAAAATAGAAATTTCAATTATCTTAAATGGTTTTATGTGATTGATTTATATTTCTAATTTAAGAATCGCCTTCATGGATGTCTTGGGCACCTTGGGAAAGTTGTTCAGCATCATGTGACGTTGGATACCAGAGAAGAACTCGAAAATGTCCAAATAAACTTGAAGTGATATCTGAATGTATTGGACTAGGTGTGCAAATTCAAGCATGTGGATTGGAAAGGTGTTCCAAAGAACAAGGTATTTTCTTGTGTTTTCAATGCATCCTAACAATATTTCCATTCCTTAATAATAAATTTTTTTTTTCTTCAGATTTTGCTACATTCATTGTAAACTGATTACTGAATATTTTATAATGTGCAAAATGATATATTTCTTTGTGTATCCTCTGTACACTTTCTTCTTTACACTTTGATGTAAATTCTAAATTCTCAAATCCACCTCAACCTTAATCAAGAACAGAGGTTCTCAACCATTTTTTATCTATGGAACTCCTTTGATTACTATTTTATTCTGGTGGGCCTCCATAGCCATTCAAAGTTTAAAAACTAGCTTTATAGAAACTTCTTTCAAAATTCTTTGTTTTACACACATTAATCTGCATAAGTCAAACTATTTAAAATATTAGAGAAAGAAACCCAGCTGTTTCTTGCAATACATACCAATACATACATCTAAAGCAACATTTTTCCAGGGGCCCTTAAAATACTTTGAATCCCAAGTTTACTATTTTGTTGCATGGACCCCTAAAAATATTATATTGACCCTCAGGGGTCATATAGATCTCTGATGAGAACCATTTGTCTTGAAGGATAGTTTTTTTTTATATTTGGCCACCAAGGGTACACCATACATTTGATTTCAAGTAGTTTTTTTTTTTTCCAATATTCATCACCCTTCCATATTAAACAATGCAGGCACCGTTTACATGTAATACATTTTTTAAAATAACACTGTGTATTAAGGTTATACTAGCATTTCTTTTTTTAAAAAAAGCCATCGACTGATTCTTGAAAAACTTCCAGCTTTTTTCATATATAAGTGAACTGTAAGTGTTAATCGGAAACAGAGAAGGGATCACGTTTTCTATCAAAACAAAAGATCTTAATTTCTTCTTTCTTACACACACAATACGATGGACTTCTTTCAGTTTCTGTCTACCAAATCCACTCGCAAGGCTTCTGCATGTGTCCTTGAAGCACCTTTTCTCTCCACCTTGCATACACTTGCTTCCCACCAGTTCCCTGTTAAACAATCTTGGAGAGTCGTGTATCAGGCATTCAAACAAGGTGACCCTATAGTATTTATTTATTAAAGGCAAGCTGCAGTTCACACAGGTCAGGACTGGGCCCTTAGATCTGTGAGGTTCCTGAGTAACTGCTCATTCTGCCCCTGCTTTAAGGCAGCACTGAACATGAGTATGACTAAGTTGTTGAGAAATTTGCTTTGGAATCGCGAGGGCCATTGTTTGATCTGACTTGGCAAGTGTCCTTCATTATAGCATCAGACGTTGTGGGTGAAGTTGGATGGGCACAGATGGAAACTACCTGAAATCCATAGGATGGATTGTCTGAGTTTTTAAGGTCCAGTCTTGTTGCTTATTGTGTCACTCTGGTTCAACCTGAGAATTACATTAAGTGTACACATCACTGTGGAATACTCACTCAACCATTTTTAGATCAATTTAGCAAGTAATTAGGTTAGTTAATTGAAAGACTAAATCCACATCATTGAAAGTAATGGGGGATTCAGTTTCATCACCATCACCATCATTGCCATCATCACCACAATCATCATCATCATCATCATCATCATCATCATCATCATCATCATCATCATCATCATCATTTAACGTTCGCTTTCCATGCTAGCATGGGTTGGACGATTTGACTGAGGTCTGGCAAACCAGACTCCAATCTGATTTGGCAGAGTTTCTACAGCTGGATGCCCTTCCTAATGCCAACCACTCTGAGAATGTAGTGGGTGCTTTTACGTGTCACCGGCACGAGGGCCAGTCAGGTGGTACTGGCAATGGCCACGCTCAAATGGTGCTTTTTATGTGCCACCTGCACAGGAACCAGTCCAGCGGCACTAGCAACAACCTTGCTCGAATGTTTTTTTTTTTCACATGCCACCAGCACAAGTGCTAGTAAGGCGACCCGGTAATTGTCTTCATCATCATCACCACCATCATCCTCAACATCATCATCACCATTATTTGTGTTTATACATAAAATCTATTATACTAAAATGGTCTATCTTTTATCTTTTTATAGTGTGCACTGGAGGTAAAGTTTGGTCTGACTGCGCAAATGAATGTCCACTTAACTGTGCCGACTACAAAGCTGGAAAGGGTGTCTGTCAGGAATCAGATACTTGTGTCCCTGGGTGTCGATGCCCCAAGAACACTCTTGAACAGGATGGAAAGTGTGTGAAGAAAGAACAGTGTTTTTGCCACGATAAATTTGGAACTGTTGTACTGGAAAATTTTGAAACTACATCACATGCAATTTGTCAGAAATGGTTAGTGTCTATCTTTCTCTTTTGTTTGTTTCAGTCATTAGACTGTGGCCATGCTAGAGCACCACCTATCAGATTTGTGGCAGTTAGATTTTGTTGCTGTAGCCCAGGTTGGAACCGGACCATAATAATGATAATAATAATAATAATCCTCTCTAACAAAGGCACAAGGCCTGAAATTTGAGGGGAGGGGACTAGTCAATTGCAACGACCCCAGTATGTAACTGGTACTTAATTTATCAACCCCGAAAGGATGAGAGGCAAAGTCAATCTAATAATAACGATAATAATAATAATAATATAATAATAATAATAATAATAATACATGGCAAGTTCATCTCATCACATTATACCTCCTTCCTCAGCATATCCAAATCTGATGGGTGTCTTCAATTATTTAATGACTGTCACCTTTAAGAATCATTTTCTGATCCTTGGTGCTGGCCTTAGTATGCACAACGTACTGCCTAGAAGGCATTGGATGGACCATGTCTGAAATACTCAGATGTACATATACATACAGTAAAACCTCGCTGTACAAGTGATCCATTGTACAAATAATTTCCTGTATGAGCTGAGACTAGTGAGAATTTTTGTCTTGAAGTACAAGCCAAAATCCACAGTACAAGGACACAAACTGTCCCATCTTTAAGATAATTCAGTTAATAAAACCAGTTCACATGTTTCTTTTGCATTCGCTTTTTTTTATAATTGTCGTTTTGCTTGTAACTACACCTTTTTTTTTATTTTAAAACCCACAGAAAATTATTTTTGAGTAGTTTTGTGGGGCTGGAATGGATTGATTATATTTTAGTTAATTTCAATGGAGAAAATTGATTTGTAAAATGGGTAAATCATAAGACAACCCCAGTACGTAACTGGTACTTAATTTATCAACCCCGAAAGGATGAAAGGCAAAGTCACCTAATAATAATAATAATAAGAAGAAGAATGATGATAATAATAATGATAATAATAATGATGATGATGATGATAATAATAATGATAATAATAATAATAATAATGATGATGATGATAATAATAATGATAATAATAATAGTGATGATGATGATGATGATGATAATAATAATGATGATAATAATAATGATGATAATAATGATGATGATAATAATAATGATGATGATAATAATAATGATGATGATAATAATAATGATGATAATAATAATGATGATGATAATATTAATAACAATAATAATAATAATAATAATAATAATAAAAATGATGATGATGATAATAATAATGATAATAATGATGATGATGATATGATGATGATGATAATGATGATGATAATAATGATGATGATGATAATAATGATGATGATAATAATGATGATAATAATAATGATGATGATAATAATAATGATGATGATAATAATAATGATGATGATAATAATAATAATGATAATAATAATAATATAATGATAATAATAATAATAATAATAATAATAATAATACATGGCAATGAATTAAACTCTTACCGCAAAGTATCACTGTATAAGCATATAAAATATTGTATTCTGTCTATTAAACAGTTCATGTAAACATGGAGAAATTGCTTGTACAAACATAACAGAAAGTTGTAAGTAAAACAAGAAATATTTGAATTTAAAATGTTTTATTTATTCATTTCTGTATCTATTTATTTTTGTATATTTATCAGATGGGAAACAAAAGTCATCACAATTTCTGTACTCTATCAATAATACAGTTCGATTTTAGGGTGTTAACAGCAAAATGCTGCTGGAGTATAAACGAATTAGCGTGAAGGACAGAAAGAGACAAGTACAAAAAATAACACAGATCGCTTGACTGAATGATAAAATGGACAATTTATGAGGACAATGGGGGGAAAATATATAAAATGAGAAAGCAAGGACAGTAACAAAACAATAAACAAATAATAAATGACATGGGTATTAGTTTAACCCTTTAGCATTCAAACCAGCCATATCTGGCCAAAATATTTAACCTGTTTTATATTGAAACTGACCAGATCTCACCTTTCATCTCAGCCCTACCATGTCATTCTAAAACTAAAAAATCACACCACTGAAATCTCTAAACTACAAGATAATGCATGATTAATTCAAACCATTTTAAATAAACAAACATCACATTTGACAGAATAATCTGAACACTAAAGGGTTAAGATTTAATATGCTTTATCAAATGTACAAATATAAATTTTGTCTCAGTCCTGGAGCTAATTAATTAGTGTACACTACACGTAGTATACACTTATTAACTATTAGTTAATGTACACTACATATATACACACTTATTAATTAGCTCAGCAACTGAAACAAAATGTTTATTGTTAAGATCATTCATTAATTTATATATGTACATTTAATAATGGAGACATGTCTAATATTTAGCTAAGATCCAATGGCAATGGTTTGGGGGGAATTTTCCAATGTTTGTTCCATAGAAATATCAAATTATTATTATTGCTTTCAGACAGTTTTTCGAAATCAGTAACAGTGGTTACTGGGAAAAACATCATATAGATATTCGCAAACAGGTCTCTCTTCATCGAAAACCGGTGATTACCGTACGTTGACAAGAGGCAAATTACCTCGAAACTGCAGTCCATGCGTATCACTTAGGTTTATGAGAGAGGGATGACCTCCCTTTGCAAATATCATAAGGACACAGAAAGTGTATTTAAAGCCAGCTGGAGACGATGATCTCCTGGGGCTAAAAGCTACAGTAACACCCACCCTTTGTGGTTAGCCATATTGAGATGGCTTGTATACTTTACAATATCAAATTATTCAGCGTAAATTATTCTTTTTCTATAACAAATATGAACTGTTTCATTTGGCGGCAGAATAAATAAACTACTGAATCATTACAGGTTGTGTATATGCCAAATGGACAAGTTGGGGAGCTTGCAGTCGTACCTGTGGTGCTGGTATACAATATCGTTACAGGTAACTCACTCTTATTGTATCTAATCACTGCAATAGTGTTTTTAAATTGTGTGTGAATAGAATTGAACTTAATTGAATATTTTTAAGTAAATCTTATAGAGAAAGTAGGCAAAAGTAGTTGTGTGTCAGATTAGATGCTTAGGTAAGTATTTCATCCCTTCATCTGCCCTGCATTTTAATTCTTTTGCCTTTGATTCATCCATATCATCATCCTCATTTAACGTCCGTTTTCCATGCTAGCATGGCTTCGACGGTTCGACCTGGGGTCTGGGAAGCCAGGAGGCTGCACCAGGCTCCAGTCTGATCTGGCAGTGTTTCTACAGCTGGATGCCCTTCATAATGCCAACCAGTCCAAGAGTGTAGGTGTAGTGGGTACTTTTTACGTGCCACTGGCACAGGGGCCAGAGGAGGCTGGTAAACAGGCATGATCGGTTGCTGCTTTTACGTGTCATCGACACAGACGCCAGACGGGCGGCGCTGGCATCTGCCGCATATGGACGGCACTTTTAACTTGTCACTGGCACGAGTATCTTAACTGCAAATTCCATTTGATTTTCATTTTGATGTTGGTGTTAATGTACTTGACTCAATAGGTCTCCTCAAGAACAGTGGGTCACTCTACGATCCAAGGTTAGATGAAAAAAACCTGTGCTAAGCATGTATGTACTGTGTATGATATGACTGGCTAGACTCTTCTGCTAAGATTTGTGGTCTTATGCTAGTGTGGGAAATTGTCCATTTTATAATGTGAGCCCTTGTAAGATAAAAAGTTTGCTAAGAGGAATAAATCAGTTTATAATGTATATTTTAGACAGAACTTTCTGTTTTTTAGTGAGGGATTTTATCTTTCTTTTTATTCTGACAAATGGATCTGCTCAACACATAAGATTTCTTGTCTTCTAAAATGGCTGTACATTCTGACATTTGAATTCAGAGCCTCTGCACAAATGATCCATACCGTTACTTTGTAGACATTTCAACTCTGCTAATATTCATCTGAATAACAGAAGAATGGGATCTTTTCACTTTGACCAGCAGATATTTAAAATAATTTCTTTTTAACTAAAAAATTTTAAACTTCATATACTGGTAGAATATGTCACATAAAACATCGTTTTCTCTTGGCGTTCTTGAGAAAACTATGTAGTTTGTAAGCTATTTGTTGTTTAATTTCTTGTATTTCGGCAATTTCAACCAATCAATGGCGTCTATTGAGGTGAATACAATTACTGCTGTTGTTTGTCAACAAGTTCAACAAGAACTTCTGGCAGTGTATATTTCGTTTATGAAAGTTTAAAAGTGTTTAGTTACAAAGAAATTATTTTTAAAATCTGCCGGTCAAAGTGAAAAGATCCGAAGAACGATATAAAGCTGTAGTGAGTTGCCTTGTACGTTTGTGTTCAGAGTTCAGTTTCAAGTTGGGTCATTTTGTATTTCATCCTTCTTGAATGTAAATTATGTCCCTTCTAATAACAAATTGGTCTTTTTCACTTACACAAAATAAAAGAAAAAAGAAATCAAAATTAATTTGTGGATGTGTGATAAACAGCTTGCTTCTCAACCACATGGTTCCAAGTTCTGACCCACTGTGTGGCACCTTGGACAAGTGCCTTCACTATATCATCAGGCCAACCAAAGCCTTGCAAGTGGATTTGGTAGACAGGAACTGAAAGAAGTCCATCGTATTGTGTGTGTGTGTGTGTGTGTATGTTTGTGTGTGTGTGTGTGCATGTGTGTGTGTGAGTGTGTGTATGCATGTATGTATCTTTATGTTTGTGTTTGTCCCCCATCGCCACCACTGCTTGACAACCAGTGTTGGTATATTTATGTCCTCATGACTTAGTGGTTCAGCAAAAAAGAGATTGATAGAATAAGTACCCAGCTTTAAAATAACAAGTACTGGAGTTAATTCGTTTGACTAAGAATCCTTCAAGGCACTGCCCCAGAATGGCCACAGCCGAACGACTGAAACAGTTAAAAGATAAGAGACACTGATAAGTCTGTATAATTATTCCATTACAAACCCTTTCCCAAAATTCCTTATTCTCTTTCCAGAAAGTTACTCTCCCATGGTTCGGTGTGTGAAGAATATATTCATGAAAACAAAACCTGTACCTTAGGAACGTGTCCTTTTGATTGTTATTTCAAAGAAAATGGTTACTATAACAATGAATTAATCAGTGAAGATTCTTGTGAAGTGTGGTAAGTTGTAAAATTTTATTCAGAATACTTTATATTAAGTTTTATAAAGAAATTTTACTTTAAATTAATTGTTTTACTGCTTTAACAAAACTATTTTATATTGGATTTACATATCACATCATTTACATTATTTACATTTGACGAATATTTGTCCTCATCTTGTTTGTTGTTAACACAACATTTCGGCTGATATACCCTTCAGTCTTCATCAGGTGTCTTGGGGAAATTTCAAACTTGTGTTCTCATTCCTAAGGTATTTTTTGATGTTGTTGTTGTTGTTGTTGTTATTCAGGTCACTGCCTGGAATCAAACTCGGAATCTTGGGGTTAGTAGCCCACACTCTTAACTACTATGCCATATGCATGGGCATATGGCGTAGTGGTTAAGAGCATGACCTACTAACCCCAAGATTCCAAGTTCGATTCCAGGCTGTGGCCTGAATAATTATAATAATAATAACATCAAAAAAATCTTAGGAATGAGGACCCAGGTTTGAAATTTCCCCAGGACACCTGATGAAGGCTGTAGAGTACATCAGCTGAAAGGTTGTGTTAATAACAAACAAGATGAGGTCAAATATCCATCAAATGTAAAGAATGTACATTATTCCTTATCTCTTAAATATAGAACTGTATTACATATCACAGTCTTACTAAATTGACAAAGTTCCACCATTTATATTACATTCCACATCATCATTGTTGTTTAACGTCTGCTTTCTATGCTGGCATGGGTTGGCCCGTTTGACTGCAGCCAGAAGGCTGCACCAGGCTTCACTCTAATCTGACAAAGTTTCTACAGCTTGATGCTCTTTCTAATGCCAACCACTCAGGGAGTGTAGTTGGTGCTTTTTACGTGCCACTGGCACAATGGCCAGTCAGGCGAACTGGCATTGACCATGCTCAAATGGTGCTTTTTATGTGCCACCAGCACGGGAGCCAGTCAGGTGGCACTGGCAACAACCATCCTTGAATGGGGTTTTTCATGTGCCACCGGCACAGGAGCAACGTGGAATAAAGTGTCTTGCTCAAGGACACCAATGTACCACTGAATATTGAACATGTGACCTTAAAATTATGAGTCAAATACCCTAACCACAACACCATACACCTTCACAGATGTCACTATGTGTCTTATTTAAATAAAGCTAAGCACATATATTTAAAATTTACTGAATACAACAAACAAAGTGGAAGACTTGAACTAAAAAACACTATATTATTTTTCTTCAGTGTTTTAGCTTTGAAAAACTATTAAAATAAATATAACTGGGAGTGGTTAGTGGCTGTGTGGAGGTGCAGGAGTGCTGTGTGGTAAGTAGCTTGCTTACCAACCACATGGTTCCAGGTTCAGTCCCACTGCATGGCATCTTCAGTAAGTGTCTTCTACTATAGCCTCGGGCTGACCAAAGACTTGTGAATGGATTTGGTAGACGGAAACTGAAAGAAGCCCGTCGTATATATGTATATGTAAATATATATGTGTGTGTGTATGTGTGTGTTTGTGTGTCTGTTTCAACCAGAGAAATAAGATTCCTTGCAAGAGGAATAAGAATCGTCTCATGTATTCCGTTTACCTTTGTAGTTTCTTGATGAGCACAGCACTACTAGAACTGACATTTGCTTTAACCCTTTCATTACCAACCCGGCTGAAACTGGTTCTGGCTCTGAGTACAAATGTCTTGTTTTCAAAAGTTTTGAATTAAAATCTTCCACCAAACAGTCACAATTTATGTTCCAAGCACTAGCTTAATGATAACCAAGTTGTTTTACTAAATTTAATGTAATTGAAAGAAACACAGAGCATTGAAAGATAAATACAGTAACAAAAGGGTTAATCACTTCATTTTCTCAAGTATTTTTTGAACATGAATAAGTCACAATAGAAATGTTTCTTAGTAGTTTACAGTAAATTTCTGTCGTTTATGTTCCAGTTATTGCACAGCCTCAAACATATCCTGCTTTTATCAACCAAATGCAAAAGGTAATTCTTCACCATTTTGTTTTCAATTCCACTTTACAAACACAATGTATCTGAAACTTTGATAAGGTACTTCATAATTTCCTGATGTTGTTGGTGGTAGTAAAGATATCTAAGGCAAAAAATTGAAGAATATTCCAAAATCATTCCAGTTTTGTAGCATGTATGTGTGTCTGTAATTTTATTTTATTCTTTTGCAAGCCTCAGGAAAATTAGCTATTCATAACTTGAGGTTTATGTTGCTCATTTTACACGGAAGCAGCCTGGCCTTTTTCGGATATTTGCTGAAATAACAGTTGTAATGATCTCTGAGACTGGTTGAGTTTGGACCATTGTCATCTTGGCTTAAATATAAGCGCTAACAACATCAAGAATATGAGTTCCTTTTAAGAAATGTATTAACAAAGGCAAGCGTATTATATTTTTAGATATGTTTCTTTATTAGCCACACAGGGCTGAACACAGACGGGACAAATTACAAGGTAGAGCTTTTCCTTTTGGGGAGGAAAAAAAAGGGGGACAGAAAAGGGATCATAAAAGGAAAGAAAAGAAACAAAAACGATCAATGGGGGTCGTGTATCACAGAAATGTCATGATATAGAGTGTAAAGGGGGAAACAGATAAGGTTTATCCAGGGAAAGAAAAGCCTACAGGAAAGACCTTGATAACCTCGGTCAATAATGTCACATGTTAACACATTTACTTGCAAGTAAGTAACTCTCTGTTTTTTAATTTTTCCGGGTTCATAGGATCATGCTCAAGGTGGCTTCGTCATTCATATGTGCCATCCTTTATTTTATAATACAAGAATCGTTGTTGACTTGGTTGATCATCCAAATACGGGGATGGGATAATCCTTTCTAATACAGGTACAAGACCTGAAATTTGGTGGGAGGGGCTCAAGTGGATTAACCCCAGAGTCCAACTGGCACTTATTTCATTGATGTTCAAAAAGATAAAAGGCAATGTTGACTTCAATAGGATTTGAACTCAGAACATAAAGTCAGATGAAATGCTGCTAAGCATAATAATAATGTTACATAATAATAATGTTATTATCTTAAATATTTCATTTTAAAATAGTAAAAACAAAATTAAATTTATATTGATATTTCAATTAAATTCTGTTGTGTCTGGGGAGAGTCATTTTCTTTTTGTGCCTTATAATATAACACACTCACTGGTAAAATTTCCACTTTTTTCTTATTTTTAATTTACTAAAATTTTCAATAGTTTTGACTCTCAAAAGAATCTTGCAAACCAAATATTTCAATTAAATACAATTCTAAAATATTTTAAATTTACTTGACTAGCTGATGGAAAATGGGCAAGCTGGTCTGAGTGGGGACCTTGCAGCCGTACATGCCAGCCTGGTGGAATCAGAACTAGAACTCGCTCTTGCTCAAATCCTTTACCACGCTGTGGGGGAAAAGTCTGTTCAGGAAACGCTGTTGATTATGAATACTGTACCATGAAGAAGACATGTAAGTAACATTTGATACTGTGTTATTTCAAATCCACCTTATGAATACACTAGCAGCTAAGCCCGGTTTCACCCAGTCTGTTTGGATGATGTGGCTGTGATCGTTTTCGGTTAGGCATAATCTATGACAGCGTTTGTCAACCTTATCATTTTGGGTCTCCTGTTTCGATTGGAGCCTCCAGCTATATGAAACTTTCCTCACCCCACCCCGTCAGAAAACAGCTTCTAAGCAACTGGTTGTTTTAATGGCAGAAGAAAGAGGGAAATTCCATTAGAAAAAGTTTTAATCGATTTTCTCGATAAGTATGAGGGTTAGGAAAAAATACAAACTGCGTTCCAATCTGTGCTCCTCTCTCCACGTGTGTGCCATTCTTCCTGTGGGTCCACCCAGCCGTTTGGCTGTGAACCTCAAGACAAGAAAGAATACAACGATCGCCCATGTCCAATTTATATTATAGAATTAATTCCCAACATTTCTGAAATACTATTTGCGTCTAAGTCTTAAAGTTCACTTCATTTCATATAACCTTATTATTCGCATCACCCAATGGATACCTGCTTCAGTTTCACCCAGCTTAATAATGGCATAGTTGACGGTACCATTTCTGTTATCTCAGGTTATATGTCTTACATCCTGAAACAAATTGATATGTCTGACACTATTTTGTCATTCTAGTTGATTAATTGTCCTACATCAGCTCCAATAAAGCAAATATATCATGTAGGGGGTCAGTCAACCAACTAAATACATTCTTCATATCAAACTCGTTAGATATATTGTTCTTCTGCCTAATTAAAACTGAAGTCATGAATTTCAACATTCATTGCACGAGGTACATTGTGGTATCCGTGTATTAAAATTTCTTCTACAATCCAGTCTTTAATTTTTTATTCATAGATTTCATTGTTTGCTATCCAGGAATCATCATCATCATCATCATCGTTTAACATCCGTTTTCCATGCTAGCATGGGTTGGACGGTTCGACCGGGGTCTGGGTAGCCAGAAGGCTGCACCAGGCTCAAGTCTGATCTGGCAGTGTTTCTACAGCTGTATACCCTTCCTAACGCCAACCACTCCATGAGTGTAGTGGGTGCTTTTTATGTGCCACCAGCACAGGTGCCAGGCGATCAGTTGGTGCTTTTTACATTCCACCGGCACAGAGGCCAGTCAAGGCGGCGCTAGCATCGGCCACATTCGGATGGTGCTTTTTACGTGCCACCGGCACAGGGATCACAACTACAATTTCCATTGATTTTTTTATGTTGATGTACTTGACTCAATAGGTCTCTACATACAGGGTCGAAATGGTGTTTATTTACTCGCCACCTGCACAGGAGTCAGTCCAGTGGCACTGGCAATGACCGGGTGCCAGTCATCGAATTTGGTTAAATTAGTTCCAGAATTGCTCTCAAAAGTTATGATCATAGAGACTAACAATATTCCATTGCAATATATTCCATGGTGATATCTCTACAATTTTGTATTACTTTATTTTGATATTTAAAACTACATGCATTTTTGTTTTCTCCGTGTTACAGGCTGTATTTATGAAGAATGGTCAATGTGGTCAACATGCAGCAAGCCATGTGGTAAAGGTTTTCGGATCAGTGAACGAAAGAAAACCAAGGATTCATCTTGCAAATTAGATATTGAGACTAGAACAAAAACTTGTCGAGTACGGCCTTGCAGAGGTATTATCTAAAAGCCACGATTTTTTAATAATATATCAAAAAATATATATTTTGCTAATTTTCCAAGATCAGTTATTTTGAAGTGTATTTTAAGATTTTCTAGAGAAATGAAAACAAGAGCAATCACTCAATAATGAAAAGGTCTGAAACACTGCCTAGAAATAAATGCTATAAACTTCAAATTCTACATCCATAGCTATCAGTCTATCTATCTAGCTAGCTTTCTATGTGTCTATCTATCTATGTATCTGTCTGTCTACCTATCTAAGTAGCAAGTTATTTTTCTGCCTATCTATCTATCTATCTATCTATCTATCTATCTATCTATCTATCTATCTATCTATCTATCTAGGTATCTGTCTGTCTATCTATCTATCTATTTATATATCTAGGTATCTGTCTTTCTATCTATCTATCTATCTATCTATCTATCTATCTATCTATCTATCTATCTATCTATCTATCTAGGTATCTGTCTAGATATCTTTCTATCTATCTGTCTGTCTATCTGTCTAGGTATCTGTCTATCTATCTAGCTAGCTAACTATCTATCTATCTACCTATCTACCTATCATTCTGTTGTGTGGAAGAAGAACACCCCTATTGGTTGGCTCCTAATGGACTGTGCCACAATAGAAATGGACATGCACAGACAGCCTTCAGAGCAGAGTAAAGTTGAGAGTTGCATACTGTCGAGGGTTATTACGAGTATCTTGAGTAGAACAATTTGCAAGGACATTATTATTATCATTCCATCATATCGTATGTCAAAGGTGCAATACAACACATTCTCTACATATATAAATATCACCGTGATCACCGTGACCAACCAGTCTATCAGATGTTGCTACACATCGCTGGTCACAATGCGCTTCACATTGTTTTTAGCCTTCAAATGACGCCACCCTGCTGGCTAAGCGAGCAAGCCAACAGAAGAAAGAATGAGAGAAAGTTGTGGCAAAAGAGTACAGCAGGGTTCGCCACCACCCCCTGCCGGAGCCTCGTTGAGCTTTAGGTGTTTTTGCTCAATAAACACTCACAACACTCGGTCTGGGAATCGAAACCACGATCCTACGACCACAAGTCCGCTGCCCTAACCACTGGACCATTGCACCTCTACACATATACTCTTTTCCTCTTTTACTTGTTTCAGTCATTTGAATGCGGCCATGCTGGAGCACCACCTTTTGTTGAGCAAATCGGCCCCGGGACTTATTCTTTGTAAGCCCAGTACTTATTCTATCGGTCTCTTTTGCTGAACCGCTAAGTGACAGGGACGTAAACACACCAGCATCGGTTGTCAAGCAATGCTAGGGGGACAAACACAGACACACAAACACACATACACACACACACACACACATATATATATATATATATATATATATATATACATATATATGACAGGCTTCTTTCAGCTTCGGTCTACCAAATCCACTCACAAGGCATTGGTCGGCCCGGGGCTATAACAGAAGACACTTGCCCAAGATGCCACGCAGTGGGACTGAACCTGGAACCATGTGGTTGGTTAGCAAGCTACTTACCACACAGCCACTCCTTTATTGGCCATGCAGGGCTAAACATAGAAGGGACAAAATACTCAGGACACAAGTTTGAGGTGAGGGACTTACCAAACCACCACCTTGCTGTAAGCAAATACTATAAGCACAAGTAGTTTATAACCAGTTTCATTTATTTATTTATTTATTTATTTACTCATATTTAGCATTAATTATTCTTGCTAATGCTTCGTTATTATTGCTAATACTGTTATAGTAATTGCATTTAACAAAAAAATTATTATCAAACAGCATTTAACACATTTACAAAAGTTAATACAGTAGATCCCGCTTTATTAATCCATTGATAATAAATCTACCCACTTAATGTATCAAAAATCTCTCACTTAATAAATCCAACTGTTGCTGCTTCTTCCTAAAGTTTCAACATGTGGCAGTGAATGAATCAAGTGGTTTTTGTGGGGGGGGGGGTCACATTAAATACTGACAGGTAGGCTCCAGCAGCCACAGCCAGCCAGCTGTCATGCTGTACACTCCATCATCCAAAAATAGATCAATATATATATATATATATATATATATATAATATATATATATATATATATATATGTATGTGTGTGTATATGTTTGTGTGTCAGTGTTTGTCCCCCCAACATATCTTGACAACCGATGCTGGTGTGTTTACGTCCCCGTAACTTAGCAGTTTGGCAAAAAGGTCTGATAGAATAAGTACTAGGCTTACAAAGAATAAGTCCTTGGGTCGATTTGCTCGACTAAAGGTAGTGCTCCAGCATGGCCACAGTCAAATGACTGAAACCAGTAAAAAGCAAAAAAAGTAAAAAGTAAGTAAGGTTTAGTCAATCAACAAATTTTGTTCCCCGCTGTTAATAAATCCCTCATTTAATAAATCCAAAATAGGTGGTTCAAGATGGATTTATAAAGTAGGGTCTTCTGTATTTAAATAAGAGATGAAGACAAAAAAAAACTGTTGAGAAGCATCCCTCATGCCCCGTTTCCCACTGTCTCAGTGCTCCTCTTTGACTTTGAGCATCTATATTTAATTTCCCACCATCCCCTAAGGAGAAGTACTGCCCACATCGAGAACCACTGATTTATACCCTACTTGATGACAAATGGTTATAAACTAACTACTCTTTTACTCTTTTACTTGTTTCAGTCATTTGACTGTGGCCATGCTGGAGCATAGCCTTTAGTCAAGCAAATCGACCCCAGGACTTATTCTTTGTAAGCCTAGTACTTATCTATCGGTCTCTTTTGCCAAACCACTAAGTTACGGAGACGTAAACACACCAGCATCGATTGTCAAGCAATGTTATTGGGGCAAACACAGACACACAAATGTATACACAGACACACACACGCATACATATATATATATATATTATATATATATATATATATATACATACATATATATATATATATATATATATATATATATATATATATGTTCAATGACTTTAGTTTGATATATATATATATATATATATATATACATATATACGACGGGCTTCTTTCAGTTTCTGTCTACCAAATCCACTCACAAGGCTTTGGTCGGCCCGAGGCTATAGTAGAAGACACTTGCCCAAGGTGTCACACAGTGGGACTGAACCCAGAACCATGTGGTTCGTAAGCAAGCTACTTACAATACAGCCACTCCTACACCTAAGTAACTAAGTTTGGCTGAGAAATGTTTCTCAAACATCATATTAGCTTTGTGTCATTTGTTCAAAATTTTATACTGAACAGATCTTCTCAAAACAAAAGCAACTTGTTAAACTGTTTTATACTTTTTCTCATGAATCTGTTTCTTTCACTCCAGTGAGATGTGGTAAATGGACAAGATGGTCACCTTGTGTGGGTCAGTGTAACAAAGGTGTCAGCAAAAGAACTTTTAGAGTTTCCAGGAGACGAAGAAATAGATCTGTCTGCAAGACTCAAACGGAAGAAAGAGAATGCAAACTGGCCAAAAAATGCAGTAAGTAAACATTCATCTCAATTTCTCTAAACTGTTAAAAAGGGGGGGGAAATGAACCTTGTGCTCCTAGTAAAATGGCTAGCATTAGGAAGGACATCCAGCTGTGGCTACCATTACAAAACAGACATTGGAGATCAGAGCTTTCGTCTGGCTAATTGGTTCCTCTTGAATTGTCCAACTCCCTGTTGACCTAGGCGGAATCAGCAGTCACCCTCACGAATTAAACACGTCTTGTTTCGCTGCCGTCTCTGCTCGAACTGACGACACGTGCTTCCTGCCCACGCATGCCCTCTGCCTGTCTCACTGGCCCCTGTAATATTTCTTACTTCTGTCCACCTCATCTGCAATCCCCTCCACCTACACCACCTGGCTCCATCACAGCCCATAACACCACAAACATGTCACTCCATGGGTTACAACAAGAAGAGTTCCAGTTGATCCGATCAGTGGAACAGCCTGCTTGTGAAATTAACGGGCAAGTGGCTGAGGACTCCACAGACCTGTGTAGTTTTCAGAGAGATTCAGCACCATACTGAATGCAACAAGGCTGGCCATTTGAATTACAGGTATGACCCATTTTTGCTAGCAGAATGGATTGGGACAACGTGAAACAGAGTGTCTTGCTCAAGGACACAATGCCAGAAATAAAACTCACACTTTACAACCATGGGCTGAACCCCAACCACTAAGTTGTGTTACGGAGCACTAAGAGTACCAAATGAGAGAGATCCTTGCCAGAGCAACAAGCTGGCCTTCGTGCCGATGGCACGTTAAGCACACCATTCGAGAGTGATCGTTACCGCGTCACCTTACTAGCACTTCTGCTGATGGCATGTGAAACAATCGAGCGAGATCGTCACCAGTGCCACTGGACTGGCTCCTGTGCAGGTGGCACGTAAAAAGCACCATTTGGGCATTGCCGTTGCCAGCACCACCAGTGTAGCCAATGCCAGTGCCGCCTAACTGGCACCCATGCCATTGGCACGTAAAAAGCACCATTTGAGTGTGACTGATGCAAGAGTCACCTGACTGGCTCCCATGCCAGTGGCACATAAAAAGCACCATTTACACATAACCGATGCCAGAGCCACCTGACTGGCACCCATGCCGGTGGCACATAAAAAGCACCATTTGAGTGTGGCCAATGCCAGAGCCAACTGACTGGCACCTGTGCTAGTGGCACATAAAAAGCACCATTTGAGTGTAGCTGATGCCAGAGCCACCTGACTGACACCCGTGCCGGTGGCACATAAAAAGCACCATTTGAGTGTGGCCAATGCCAGTGCCTCATGACAGACACCCATGCCAGTGGCATGTAAAAAGCACCCACTCTCAGAGTGGTTGGCGTTAGGAAGGGCATCCAGCTGTAGAAACCTTGCCAAATCAGATTGGAGCCTGGTGTAGCCTTCTGGTTTGCCAGTCCTCTGTCAAACCGTCCAACCCATGCCAGAATGGAAAGCGGACGTTAAACAATGATAATGGTGATGATGATGATAACTGTTTTTTTTTTTCATTATTATGTTACGTGATATGTTTCAAGAGATATTTTACCTCTGTAATATATATACTGAATTTCAGCATGTGGCAAAGGAGAAATATGGTCAACTGAGCCCGTATGCGATAACACATGCAACAATATTTTCGGACCTATGAATAATTCCTTATGTAAGGCACCACAGAAAGGCTGTAAATGCAAAAAGAACTTTTTTAGAGACTTAAGAGGCAAATGTGTTCCAAGACAAGATTGCAGTGTATTTTGTTATGTTGGTGGTTTAATAAAACAGGTAAGTCTAAGTTAGGTTAATTTATTTTGTATTTGCTTAAAGTTATCATAGCTTTTAACACATTTTCTTTTAATTTTAGCTTTCCAAATAACTGATTGATGAAAATAAAAAATTGAAAAAAAAAAAACAGATTTTGATAATTTAGCTAATTATACATTTTACGTTTATGAATATATCTTTGAGAAGGACAGATAAACTAATTAGGAAACCCATTAGTATATTTGTTCTGTTAAATTAACGAAGCTTTCTTTTCCAATTTTAGAATTTACCATAATCTAATTTTATAGTGTAGAGACACATGTCCTAGTGGTTAGAGCAACAGACTCACGGTCGAGGGATCGCGGGTTTGAATCTCAGACCGGGCGATGTGTGTGTTTATGAGTGAAACACCTAAGCTCCATGCAGCTCCGGCAGAAGGTAATGGCGAACTTCTGCTGACTCTTTCGCCACAACTTTCTCTCACTCTTTCCTCCTGCATCTTGCAGCTCACCTGCAATGGATCAGTGTCCCATCTAGGTGGGGATCCTATGCACCAAGGAAACCCGGAAACCGGCCCTTATGAGCCAGGCTTGGCTCGAGAAGGAACAAACATAATTTTATAGTATCGCAAAGAAATAATTTTGCAGTCTATTCTAAAGCTATGCAATGTGACTGATACTAAATTCTGTTAATAATTATGTGACTCAAGTTGTTGTAACTCAATATTATTTATTTCTCAGGAGAATGAAATGTGGACTAACCCTAAAAACAATTGTTCCAAATGCGAATGCATTGCAGGTAAAACAAGATGTCACCCAATTTGTAAATCACCTTCGTGTAAAAAGGTAAGTTTATAACTGATTACTTAAATCTTTTTCTCTTTTTTATTTCTTTAACTTGTTTCAATCATTTGACTGTGGCCATGCTGGAGCACCATCTTTTGTCAAGCAAATCGACCCCAGGACTTATTCGTTGTAAACCTAGTACTTATTCTATCAGTCTCTTTTGCTGAACCGCTAAGTTACGGGACGTAAACACACCACCATCGGTTGTCAAGCAATGGTAGGGGGACAAACACAGACACACAAACATATACATACATGCATATATATATATAAGTTACAAAGATATAAACACACCAGCAACAGTTGTCAAGCAATGTTGTGGGGGAACAAACACTGACACACAAACACATACACATACATACATACATACATACATATATACAATGGGCTTCTTTCAGTTTCCGTCTATCAAATCCACTCACAAGGCTTTGGTCAGCCCAAGGCTATAGTAGAAGACACTTGCCCAAGGTGCCACACAGTGGGATTGAACCTAGAACCATGTGGTTTGTAAGAAAGCTACGTATCACACAACCACTCTTACATCTTCTTAAAACTTTTTGCAAGTGCAGCTGCGGAGTTATATCTATGATGACATGGTTTTGGGTTCAATCTTGCTGTGTTGTTCTGGAGACAAGTTTCTTGTGGATCCATAACTATCTCTCTATGTATGTGAAGTGTGTGTGTATGGGTGTGTGTTTGTAGTATGTGTAGGTGCCAGCGTGGCTCTGTGGTAAGAAGTTTGTTTCCCAACCACATGGTTCTGGTTTCAATCCCACTACCTGGAATATTTTGCAAGTGTCTTCTACTATGGCCTCAGGCTGACCAAAGCCACGTGAGTAGATTTGATAGGCATAAACTGAAAGAAGCCCGCCATATTTAAGGCGGTACTCCAGCACGGCCACAGTCAAATGACTGAAACAAATAAAAGAATAAAATAAAATGTGTGTGCATGGGTGAGTGTGTGGGTGACTCTGTGTGTGTGTGTGTGTGTGTGTGTGTGTGTGTGTGTGTGTGTGTGTGTGTGTGTGTGTGCGTGTGTGTGTGTGCGTGTGTGTGTGTGCATCTTTCTGTTTGTATTTACCCACCCACACACCTGCTTGATTATTTGTCTCAGTGTGTTTAGGTCCCTATAACTTAGCAGTTAGGCAACAGATACAATAGAATAAATACCAAAACAGGCTTAAAATAATAAAAAAATACTGGGGTCAATCCATTTGAGTAAAATTCTTCAAGGTGGTGCCCCAGCATGGCCACAGTTTAATGACTGAAATAAATAACAGATAAGAGATCTGGGGGCACAAGGCTTGAAATTTTGGAGGAGAGGGTAAGTTGATTACATCAACCCCCCCCCCTTCCAGTACTTGACCAGTACTTAATTTATCAACCCTAAAAGGATGAAAGTTAAAGTCAACCTCGGTAGAATTTGAACTCAAAACCTAGCGGCAGACAAAATACCGCTAAGCATTTCACCGAGTGTGCTAACGATTCTTTTTTGTACTCTAGGCACAAGGCCCAAAACTTTTTTCAGGAGTGGAGGCCAGTCAATTAGATCAACCCTAGTATGCAACTGGTACTTAATTTATTGACCCCGAATGGATGAAAGGCAAAGTTGACCTCAGTGGAATTTGAACTCAGAATGTAAAGACAGACGATATACTGCTAAGCATTTTGCCCAGTGTGCTAACATTTCTGCCAGCTCGCCACCTTAATAATGATAATAATAATTATTATTTCAAAGTGTTACCACAAGGGCAGCTTGGGGAAGGTGGGGATGAGTCGAATACATTGACCCTAGTGTTCAACTGGTACTTATTTTATGAACCCAGAAAGGATGAAAGGCAAAGTCAACCTCGGCAGAATTTGAACTCAGAACACAGCAGCAGATAAAATACCACTTTAGCTTTAAATAATATCACTATTTCTGAAGAAGCATTATTGTTTACACCTGCTTTAAAAAACATGTCCCACCATTGTGTGGTTTGTCAGGTGAAAGTCCAGGAGATAAAGCACCTTACTTAGAAACAAGTTAAGACTGGCAGCAGGATTGGCTTTTGTCCACAAAATACTGCTTTAACTTGTTTTGTCCAACTCATGCCCGGAAAGAACAATGCACTTATTAAAACTGATGACACTATGTGTGTGTATTTGTGAAGGTGGTGAGTTAGCTAAACCATTATACTGTTGACAGCTTTAATTATAAATTTTCTTCTAAACATTTTACTAAGGCTAACACTCATCCTCATCATCATCATTTAACGTCCATTTTCCATGCTAGCATGGGTTGGACGATTTTGACTGAGGACTGGTGAACCAGATGGCTGCACCAGGCTCCAATCTTGATCTGGCAGAGTTTCTACAGCTGGATGCCCTTCCTAACACCAACCACTCCAAGAGTGTAGTGGGTGCTTTTTACGTGCCACCTGCACAGGGGCCTGTCAGGCGGTACTGGCAACGACCTTGCTCGAATGTTTTTACATGTGACACACTATGACTTGATAATCCCTAACAATAGTTATACTTTCCTTTGATACATTTAAGTATTCCATAATTTCTTAGTGAATCAAATGAAATATTTTTAAGCAGTTCTCACAGGTTCAAAGTCTGCTACAGAATTTATATTGTTACAATGTAACTTTAATCAACCAAGATGAGAAGACTTGTAAATTTTCTTCCTTTATTGTTGGAGACACAAGCAAGGCATCTCCTATGGAAATTATGTTAGAAATCAATAATTAAAACATTTATTTAATCACATTCCATTTTTATGACATTGTAGGATGAAACCTTATTTTACTTGGAGACTGATCCTTGTTGTCCAGTTTGTCGAAAGAAAGAAGGTAAATAGAGAAATTTTATTCAAAAACTTTTCATAATGAATTATGCATTTTACAAATTTCACATTAGCATTTTCAAATTGTTTCTGCATTTCATTTACCACAGGTGTGGTGGAGGCATTCAAGCAGGTGTGAAAATATTAACTTGCACTACAAATAAATGTTTAACTCTCTGTATGGGACACATATTATCGTTTGCTTTAGATTAACTATGAGGATTAATGAGGGATAAGAGACAGATTACTTGAGAACATTACTATCACTCTAATTGTATTATCCAAGTTTATTACTCGTACTCTAGCATATTATATTGGGAAAGTTTTAAGTAATGACCCTGAGAGCTCCTATGGTTCACAAAATCATTTATTGCATTAAGTTTATATGTCAGGTGACAATCAGCTGATAGGCATTGGTCTTATTTAGATTCCATCTACTATTTACCAGGTAACTTTTGCAGAGATGATGGAAGCACTCCGTCGGTTACGACGACGAGGGTTCCGGTTGATCCGATCAATGGAACAGCCTGCTCGTGAAATTAACGTGTAAGTGGCTGAGCACTCCACAGACACGTGTACCCTTAACGTAGTTCTCGGGGATATTCAGCGTGACACAGAGAGTGACAAGGCCGGCCCTTTGAAATACAGGTACAACAGAAACAGGAAGTAAGAGTGAGAGAAAGTTGTGGTGAAAGAGTACAGCAGGGATCACCACCATCCCTGCCGGAGCCTCGTGGAGCTTTTAGGTGTTTTCGCTCAATAAACACTCACAACGCCCGGTCTGGGAATTGAAACCGCGATCCTACGACCGCGAGTCCGCTGCCCTAACCACTGGGCCATTGCGCCTCCACTTTTGCAGAGATAACTTCCATTACAAAAGCAAGAACACTCAAAATCTGTTACTTTCACTTTTAATTTATTTCTAGCAAGTACTGTCTACTATGAAGTGTTAACAAGCTTTGTTGCACTCCCAAAACCTGTTCACAGACATATCTCCAATGGCCACAGTGCTAAGTGCCACAAACTTTTGACACTTCATTGTAGACAGCATCAGGCAGAAAATATGGCTGTCTATAAAAGCACATCTTCAGTAATAAAAAAAATCTCTTAGGAAACCTATTGAGTCAAGTACAGCAACATCAAAATAAATATCAAATGGAAATTGTAGTTGTGATACCTATACCGGTGGCACGTAAAAAGCACCATCCAAACGTGGACAATGCCAACACCGCCTTGACTGGCTTCTGTGCTGATGGCCCGTAAAAAGCACCAACCGATCGTAGCCGCTGCCAGCCTCCTCTGGCACCTGTGCCGGTGGCATGTAAAAAAAGCACCCACTACACTCACGGAGTGGTTGGCATTAGAAAGGGCATCCAGCTGTAGAAACACTGCCAGATCAGACTGGAGCCTGGTACAGCCTCCTGGCTTCCCAGACCCCGGTCGAACCGTCCAACCCATGCTAGCATGGAAAACGGTCGTTAAACGATGATGATGATGATATAATGTCAAGCTGTAGTAGTGATACCAAAGCTTTACTATAACTCTGAAATCAATACATCATACAAGAGCCACACAAAATGCAACTCAGCACATTCTTCCAAATAATTCCATTACACAAATTAACCCTTTTTATACCAAGATTCTGCCCAAGCCTACCTTTATTTCTATGTTACTCACTTCCTGTTTTAAAGTGGTCGAAATTAAAAGTTTCCATGAAAATTTCTTGCTAATTCATGTTCCAAAAACTGGGTTAATAATGGAAGTTACTTTACAAACTTTTTTGTAATTTTCAAAATTAACTGAAACAAAGGCACGTAAAAGCAGCCATGCTGGAGCTACATGAAAAGCACCCAGTACGTTCTGCAATGTTGAGGGGACAAACACAAACATACACACACGCATACATTTATATATATATATATATATTAATAATTATTTGGGGGAATATTATTCTAACTTACAGGGAAAAATTCAATTTAGAAATACTAAATTAAATTTCACAAAATATAATATATATATATATAGAAATTATTAAAAAAAACCTTTTATCAATTCAAAATGAACAATTAAATTACACCATCTAGAAAATTACATATAATAGAAATATTAAAATTAAAATAACAATAATATACCGATGATTAAGTAAATTGCAAAATAATATTAAAAACCTTTAAAAGGTGGTTTTTTTTCTAATTTATATACATATATATGAGGAGCTTCTTTCAGTTTCTCTCTACCAAATCCACTTACAAGGCTTTGGTCAGCCTGAGACTATAGTAGAATATACTTACCCAAGGTGCCATGCAGTGGGACTGAACCTGGAACCATGTGGTTTGTAAGCAAGCTACTTACCACACAGACACTCTTATGCCGAAAATATAAATAATATTTATGTATGAGATATCTGAAAAATTTCAGTAAAATGTGATAGGTTTTCTTCAAGATTTCTTCAATGATTTCATGACTGTGTGGCAAGAAGTTTACTTCTGGATTCAATCTGACTCTGTGGCACCTTTGACAAGTGTCTT
Source organism: Octopus sinensis (assembly GCF_006345805.1). NCBI lineage: Eukaryota > Metazoa > Mollusca > Cephalopoda > Octopoda > Octopodidae > Octopus > Octopus sinensis. Next base: position 30,894,703 of record NC_042998.1, read on the forward strand.
CTGCTATAGTCATGGGCCAACCAGCACCTTGTGAGTAGATTTGGTGGCTGGAAACTGAAAGAAGCCTATTGTGTGTTGTGTGTGTGTGTGTTGTGTGTGTGTATATATATATATATAATATATATATAATATATATATATATATATATATATATTAGCCTTGTTTCAGCTAGTTTGTGAAGGCGCATGGCTCAGTGGTTAGAGCGTCGAGCTTACGATCGTGAGGTTGTGAGCTCGAATCCCGGACGGGCTGCGTGTTGTGTTCTTGAGCAAGGCACTTTATTTCCAGTTCACTCAGCTGTAGAAATGAGTTGCGACGTCACTGGTGCCAAGCTGTATCGACCTTTGTCTTTCCCTTGGATAACACTGGTGGCGTGGAGAGGGGAGGCTGGTATGCATGGGCGACTGCTGGTCTTCCATAAACAACCTTGCCCGGACTTGTGTCTAGGAGGTTAACTTTCTAGGTGCAATCCCAAGGTCATTCATGACCGAAGGGGGTCTTTACCCTTTATATATATATATATATATATATATATATGAATAATACATTTCTAAATATCTCAGAGAGATTTATGCAGTAGTGGTACAATAAAGTAGTTGTATACTGTCAACTTAATGTGACAGTCCCATAAAGGGAATCATATTACAGCTATTTAGCCCTAGGTACCAGCAACACTTCCTGTTGGCCTTGACACATTTCCTGTGTCCTTAAGTTTACAAGGGGGAGATAAGCACCTCCACCCAGCTGTGTGTGTGTGTGTGTGTGTGTGTGTGTGTGTGTGTGTGCGTGTGTGTGTTTATGCATGTGTGTGTCTTTTTGCCTGTGTTTGTGGGTTTACCTCTTTGTAACTTAGCAGCTCAGCAAAATGGAATGATAGAGTAAAGCTTAAAACAAGATAACTACTGATGTCAATTTATTCAACTAAAATTCTTCAAGGTGGTGCTCCAGCATAGCCACAATCTAATGACTGAAACAAGTAAAAGATAAAAGAGAACAGGTGTTCCATGAGCTGAAAAAAGTTTAACTAACAAAATCCTATTTCTTTCAGAAATACAATGTGCATTGAAGTCGAAATTCATATTCCTGGAAAACAAGACAAGCAATTGCCGCTCTGTTGAAAAAGTGAAGGTATCGTATTGCTCTGGTGAATGTGGTGGAAGCTATTCTGTACCGAAACTTCTCACAGAACAAAAGTTCTATAATTATAATGATATCTTTGACAATCAATGCTTATGCTGTCAGAGCAGAACATCGAAAATTAAGGAAGTTATTGCTCTGTGTGGAGCCCAGCAAAGTGAAACCGTGATGTATTACCCTGATGTCTGCAGCTGTGAATGTAATCGTTGCAAGTAAAGTAAGTAAGATATATATACGTTTATATATTTGTTTTGCAAGATTCTTGATGTGAAATCATGTGTTGAAGCAGATGTTGTTGTATTTAGGAATGGTCATTTTGCCAGTTTAGCCAATAAAAACACACGCATTATATTTTGGTGTTAATTTGCTGAAATAAGATTAAGATTAATGTAAAAAATAAATAACGCTGAAGCAAATTAATACCAAATAGATAGTGCGTGTGTTTTTATTGGCTAAACTGGCAAAATGACCATCCCCAAATACAACAACATAAGATATTAGTGTTATTGTTATTCATGCTGCTGGGTAAATTTTTGGTATGAATATTACTCATCGAGAAAATTCTCTGATGGAAATCATTGATCTTTAACTCTAGTTGAACAGATGTGAGAAGAAAGACATTCTAGTTGCAATTATCTACAGCTATTAAGGTAGCAAGCTGGCAGAATCATTAGCACTCCAGGCGAAATGCTTAGCAGCATTTCATCTGCCGTTACGTTCTGAGTTCAAATTCCACCGAGGTCAGCTTTGCCTTTCATCCTTTCGAGGTCAATAAATTAAGTACCAGTTGTGTACTGGGGTCGATCTAATTGACTGGTCCCCTCCTGCAAAATTTCAGGCCTTGTACCTAGAGTAGAAAAGATTAAAGGCAGCAAGCTGGCAGAATCATTAGCACGCTGGGCAAAATGCTTAGCAGTATTTTGTCTGTCTTTACGTTCTGAGTTCAAATTCTGTCGAGGTCAACTTTGCCTTTCATCCTTTCAGGGTCTATAAATTAAGTACCAGTTGCGCACTAGGGTCGATCTAATTGACTGTCTCCCTCCCCAAAAATTTCAGGCCTTGTACCTAGAGTAGAAAAGATTAAAGGCGGCAAGCTGCCAGAATCATTAGCACACTGGTCAAAATGCTTAGTACTATTTTGTCTGTGTTTATGTTCTGAGTTCAAATTCTGCTGAGGTCAACTTTGCCTTTCATCCTTTCGGGGTCGATAAATTAAGTACTAGTTGCATACTGGGGTCAATCTAATCAACTGGCCCCCTCCCCCAAAATTTCATGCCTTGTGCCTAGAGTAGAAAAAAATTATCTCGTGTTATTTCTTTTTTGTTTTTACATAGATTATAATTATCCCAGACTACACTACTTTATATGTCCTTAAAAGATAACAGTGTTGTTTGGGGGGAGATTTTGCTAATGTCTGTGGCTTATTTTGCTGAAAATTTTCAGTTTTTGCATTTTATATATATTGTTGTCAAAGAAGTTTGGCTAATGAATTTATATCCTGATTACAATCTGTTGATGTCTACATTACTTACTCATGGGAATAATATTTCTTCTCATTTGCAACACAAGACTCTTTTGTTTGCTGCTCTTACAAGCGCCATATTAATCATTTTTCAAAAACTAATTTTATATAGAAAATTTCTTCCATAACTTTTTACAGCCACACTTAATACTCATAAAACATCAACAGATTGTCACGTTAAACTGACAGCTTCTCACTGCATATTATATTATGCACCATTTTTTTCTCCCTTTTTTATGGAGAAAGAACCACTTTCATGACATTTGTAGGAACTCTGAGACTGGGGTAGGTTATAAACCATGACTTGTGGCTTGCTGAAGTTGAAAGCACAGCATTCTGATATCCAATAATATTCAAACCAGATACAAGGCCAAATATTTTCAATTTTGTGGACTCTGCCAGACGGCAAGCTGGCAGAAATGTTAGCACGCCAGGCGAAATGCTTAATGGTATATCGTCTGCTGCTACGTTCTGAGTTCAAATTCCACCAAGCTCAACTTTGCCTTTCATCCTTTCGAGGTCGATAAATTAAGTACCAGTTACGCACTGGGGTTGATATATCGACTTAATCCATTTGTCTGTCCTTGTTTGTCCCCTCTGTGTTTAGTCCCTTGTGGGTAGTAAAGAAATAGGTATTTCGTCTGTCTTTATGTTGTGTGTTCAAATTCTGCCATCGTGGGAAACGATGCCCCACCCACCATATTAGCTGGACATTGCCCCATCTGATTATCACTTATTGTACTGTATTCAAAATCATTTGGACAAAAAATATATGAATTCTGTAGACTAGGTCATCACAGACAAGTTAGAAGAGGGGCCTTGTAAGTCTGCCAGATAGAGGGAAGAGTGTTGTAGAAAATGAAGTATATTTCAGATTCATAAAGAACTTTGTTATCTTAATTTTGAAAAATAAATGAAGTTTTAAAAAAAAAACGCATTATTTATGGGATGACCCAATAAATATAAATGATGATATACAAATATAAATATATAAAGCAAGTGTACACGAAGTATGATCATTGCTAGAAATAGCAGCCAGTGAGTTTACAGAGCTATGTAGAGCTTCACTGAATATTTACAGGCAGAGATGGGTGCAGGCGATGAATATAGGAAAATTCTGTCTTACCTCTATGGAGACTGTTAAAGGAATAGAGGAAAACTCAATACTGCAGTTTCAAATTCTTCAGATCACTTGTGTGAGTACAAATCTGATTGGTTTATCTTTAGTTGAGTCTACCGTGGGCAACCAAATTAAAAACAAAATATCCATTACATCTCTGCCTGTTTACTCGGCTGATAGCCTCAATCATAATAAAAACCAAGATCAGTGAAAAAATATGCATGAAAATATAAATATTACTAAAATAATATTAATATCCAGCAAGAATAAATCACCATATTGGTAGAATTATAATTCTACCAATATTGGTATTATTATAATTGGTAGAATTATAATTCTACCAATATTGGTAGAATTATTCTTGCTAGATATTAATGTTATTTTAGTAATATTTATACTTTCATGCATATATATATGGCTGTGTGGTATGTAGCTTGCTTACCAACCACATGGTTCCAGGTTCAGACCCATTGCATGGCACCTTGGGTAAGTGTTTTCTACTATAAGCCTCAGGCCGACCAAAACCTTGTGAGTGGATTTGGTAGATGGAAGCTGAAAGAAGCCCATTGTATATATATGTGTATGTATATATATTTCTTCAAGGATGTGACCCAACATTGCCACAGATACTAATAACTAAAACAAATAAGATATGATTTGAAGGAGTTGAAAATAATTACAATAGGAGAGATAGGAGGGAGCACAACTTCTTTATTTCTTCATTACCCACAGTGGATGGGGGCTAAACATAGAGGGGACAAACAAGGACAGACAAAGGGATTAAGTTGATTACATTGACCCCAGTGCATTACTGGTACTTATTTAATCGAACCTGAAAGGATGAAAGGCAAAGTCGACCACAGCGGAATTTGAACTCAGAACTTAACGGCAGATGAAATACCACTAGGCAGTTCGCTTGGCATGCTAACAATTCTGCCAGCTCGCCACCCTACAATCATGAATGTATTTATTTCTTTATTGCCCACAGAGGGCTAAACATTGAGGGGACAAACAAAATCAGACAAAGGGATCAAGTCGATTATATCGACCCCAGTGTATAAATGGTACTTATTTAATCGACCCCAAAAGGATGAAAGGCAAAGTCGACCTCAGCGGAATTTGAACTCGGAATGTAACGGCAGATGAAATACCGCTAAGCATTTCACCTGGTGTGCTAACGATTCTGCCAGCTCGCTGCTCTGAGGAGTACAACTTATTAGTGAACTAATAAATCGAATTGCAATAAGTTATTGCTTTCGGAGGGGAGGTTGCCTAGGGTTTTGATATGCATGTGTATTAGCATTGCTATCTTAGATATGAACAAATTCCTTAAATGTGAGGGTCATTTAA
>NC_042998.1:30902331-30953699 GCF_006345805.1 Octopus sinensis
CTCAGTTTATCTAGCCACAAATAGAACTTCTGTTTTCTTACTCTTTAAAATAATCCGGCTACACTCAAATAGCATTCACATCCAGTAAAATCATCATCGTTTAACGTCCGCTTTCCATGCTGGCTGACATGGGTTGGACGGTTTGACTGAGGGCTGGCGACCCAGGAGGCTGCACCAGGCTCCAATCCTAATGCCAACCACTCCGAGAGTGTAATGGGTGCTTTTTAATAACCTGTGTTGCAATTCTTTATGAACCTTTAACCCTTTCATTACCAACCCAGCTGAAACCGGCTCTGGCTCTGAGTATAAATGTCTTGTTTCCATAAGTTTTGAATTAAAATCTTCCACCAATCCTTAGTCACAATTTATGTTCTTAACACCAGCTTAATGATAACTAAGTTATTTTACTAAATTCTTTGTAATATTTAAAGTAATTGAAAGAAACACAGAGCATCTCAACAGAAATACAGTAATGAAAGGGTTAAAGATCATTAAACTCAGAATAAATTTGATTAACCATAAATCCCACCATTTTATTTCTATTGAAGTTCATTTAGTTCTTCTTCCCATGTGCTTATACACTGTTTTTTTTTTTATAATGTTATTTATTCTTTATATTTCCAGCTAAAGAAGAGAAGCAAAAATTAAACCTTTAAAAATTGTAAGCTCAGAATAAAACACTACAGAATAAAAAGTAATTTGCATTCTTGATCCTTCGTTTGTGTTCCTTCAAATTGTTGCAGTTTGATTTGTATTTTCATATAATAAAAAAATACTTTGCTTGCCTTTATGTTGCAATATGAAATCCCTTGCAAAAAAAAAATTGTGCTACAAGCCAAAGTATTATTTTACTTTGTAGAGAAGCCCTAGTAACAAAAGGATGCAGTTTTCAGCAATGTAATATAAGTGAGATCATCTTCAGAGATTAGAGATGATGAGGATTAACGTTTGTAACAACTTCAAAGATGTTAGCTTTGCTATTGTTGATGTGTGTCTAAATGTGTGTAAAATAGTTTGAGATGTGTATTCGTTGCAGCATAATGCAGCCAAAGGAGTCTACATTGTTGTGGTATCTGTGGTATTTGAAAGATGCTTTCAAAGTCTCTGTTCATAAAAGCAGTGCAAGGCTAGTGTGGAGCATTTTAGATTTCAAGGCAGAAGATTAGACAGGCGTGAAGGATGGCGTTAACTGTGAAGTTGTGTATTTATGTCAGCCTTTGGAATTAACAGCAAATAAGTTGTTAATTTTATAAAACTGTCATTTGTTCTAGTCTTGGACAGTGTGCAATTAATACCTTTGAAATCGTGGCAAGTACTAGGCTTCACCATCACTGACGATCTTTCTTGGCGATCTTGCTTTCATTAAGATAAGATAGAAAAGAAGTGTCTTTCTTCAAGACAGGACCGGCTCTGAATTGTTGCTGACCCTCTTGAAAACTCGAATAAGACCCACAATAATATATTATTTCCATATCTGTACCGTTGCTATTGCTTGGCACAGAAACCTTTGGAACCCACAAGCAAAAAATCCAGCTGATTTAAAGCGGCGAGCTGGTAGAAACGTTAGCACGCCGGGCGAAATGCGTAGCCGTATTTCATCTGCCGTTAGGTTCTGAGTTCAAATTCCGCCGAGGTCGACTTTGCCTTTCATCCATTCGGGGTCGATAAATTAAGTACCAGTTACGCACTGGGGTAGATGTAATCGACTTAATCCGTTTGTCTGTCCTTGTTTGTCCCCTCTATGTTTAGTCCCTTATGGGTAATAAAAAAAAACCAGATAACCATCTGGCCGATTGGTGAAGATACACCTGTCAACACATAATTTCACTTCTTCGTGCTTTTTTCTGCTAAATACAACTTCTGTTACTCAGAACTAGCAAATTGCATACGACCTCCATTTAAGACAATCTCATACGTCCATTTCAGTTCTTATTATTATCACGTGATCACCCTCTAGAGACTCGAATCCCAGCTGCGAAACTATCAGTTCCCGAACATGAGTAAGCCACAATCAGATCATTACAGGTTTCACGTGAACAGCCTAAAAATCGACCAATCAGCTTAAAGCTATGCCGTGAACAGCATCTTGAATATTGTTGAGTTTTGTGCCCTTTTTCCCAGCAGTTAAGCAGTTTGGCTCCTAAATCATAGTAACGTGATGTTGGGATTCAAGCAGGACAAACTAGAAAAAGATCTTAGCAATATGCGGATGACCTTTATATATTTTTTTTTTCCATTCAGATAGCAAATGGCCAAGCAAATGCTGTTAAATCAATTCTTACTATTTTTGTAGACAGTGAGGATTTGATAATTATATAAATATAAATGTTCGTGCCTAGCCTATCAATAAAATCTGTTGCTGGTCTTGTTGTAATGTACGCAACCAGCCTGATCTTAAATTCAATTAATAAAAATACAATATCAATTTTTTTCACGATTCGACCCCCGCAAAAATGGTGGCTCAACGAAGAAAAGCCTACACTGACCGCCCTCACCCCAAACCATTCAGTATTTCCTGTTCCAAGCCCCACTCAAAACTCTACGCCAGACCCCACCTCTTTTTTTTATATATTCTAGAATATTTACTCTCTGAAAGTCCCTTTTTGGATGCGTTTTTCTGGCGGATCTCGACTTAAAGCGTTAAAACTGAACATTCAATACATATGAATATCCATAATTTGGAACTCATTGTTCAAGAATTTCCGAGAACAAATAAAGCATGAAAATATAATTTTCACTAAAATGAATTCTTAAATTCTCGAAGTGATCTCTCCTAGTCACTTACTTTTCTTGAGTCCCTGATAATCGCCATCATCATCATCATCATCATCATCAGGTCGTGCTTATTGCACGGGTCACTGTGAATCGTTCTCTTCATTTTGTCCGGTCCGCCATTGCACGTGGTACACTCAGAGTCCTCGAACAGTTGCTTTATACAGGTTCGATGTGGCCTACCAGCATCTGCCGACCCATGCTTCGGTTCCCAGAGATGAACGCCAGCAATTACAATGAACAGGTAGAGTGCCAAGGTGTCACCCTGGGAGACATCGGCCCCTGTGTCAAAGAACTCAGTGTTGCCATCTGGAGAACGAAAACGAACTATAGATTGAGTGTTTGTATACAACATCATAACGGCATGAATTATTTCCGTCATTTTCTTTCTGTGTACCCAATTAAAGACCTGAAACGAACTTAACGGGTGAGGTGAATATCCTCGTGGACTTTTGGGGTGCACAAAGCAATCTCTCACTAGCCGTTACTTTAATAATCCAGAATTCTACAAGTCAGAAACAACAAGACGCAGACGTGAAATATATATAACTACTTTATTCTCTTTCTTGTTGACAATAACAATAAGTGTGTTATCTGATGTCCTTGATTCTGGGCGCGCAAGGCTGAAAGTTCATAGATTGTAATATTTACAATGTCCAGCCGATGAAAACAGAAAGGGTCCAAGATGGCGTCGAACAATGGAGACGATGTTGGTCTGCAACAATTTTGGTTAAAAGTCTTCGGCCAAAGGACTGCTAGAATCTAATCCTGACGGAGAGAATATATGCGTGACCGTCGCCGTCAATCGCTGGGTCCCAAGTCATTGGCTGCTGCTGCTAGCGGTCAAACGTTCTACGACCCCCTTGCCTCGCTAACAGCTACGTAGGCAATAGGGTCGTGCTACCGGTGGTTCGCGCATGCGCGAGAGGGGCCTTCCTTTCTGTGCCTTGGTAAAGGCACCAACACGCGCGAAATACAAATGGGCGGTGCGCGAGCGCGCGTTATAATATCACTACAGACCCAAGAAAAGTCAACAAAAAGGGGGACTGTTTTCCTCGCTCAAACTCCTTCAATAGCTCTTCGGATTATAAGAATCAGGGTGAATGTTGATCTATTTCTTTGAAAGCCATTCAGGTTTTTCCTAAAGATGTTTTCGATTGAGTAGCAAGACATTGTAAACTTTGGCAGATATGGCAGTGAGAGTAGTCATTCTATAGTTTCTGGCGACACCGAAATTTTCCTCCTCTATACGGTTTTGATGGAAAGGCCATAACAAGTCTGCACTGGTGGTGTTTAGGAATCCTGCTCAGTCCCCACGCTCTCCGCTCGCTCAACAGTACTGACAAGATTCATCCCCAACTTATTACAACAACCTTTATCGGAAACCCACACAGCACTCTTATGTTTTATTACTGTCTAACGCAGTGCTTTTCAAACTTTTTGCTGGAGCAGAACCCCAAGGAAACATTCTACTGGCTCGAGAAACCCCTGTGCAATAATTTAATAGTCTTATGCACACATATCTGCACAGGAGAATTAAAAATTACTGCCGATTTTAGCAGTTTTGTAACTTCTTGCGGAACCCCTGGACTGTACTGGCGGAACCCTAAGGTTCCGCGGAACCCTGGTTGAAAACCACTGGTCTAACGAATGTCCTCTGATAAGGCAGAGGTTGTCGCGCTCTACTATGAACTCTCTCATCTTGTGAGACAAGAACCTTGTAATAATGTCTTGGAGAATTGAACGAAGGAGATATGAATGCTCACCTTGCAAAAGATGAATACAAATGCAGCTTCTATAAAACAACAAATCAAATTGGAGAATATTTACTGTCTCTCTCTTTTATTCTTTTACTTGTTTCAGTCATTTGACTGCGGCCATGCTGGAGCACCGCCTTTAATCGAGCAACTCGACCCCGGGTCTTATTCTTTTGTAAGCCCAGTACTTATTCTATCGGTCTCTTTGCTGAACCGCTAAGTAACGGGGACATAAACACACCAGCATCGGTTTTCAAGCGATGTTGGGAGGGGACAAACACACACACACATACATATATATATATATACATATATACGACGGGCTTCTTTCAGTTTCCGTCTACCAAATTCAATCACAAGGCTTTGGTCGGCCCGAGGCTATAGTAGAAGACACTTGCCCAAGGTGCCACGCAGTGGGACTGAACCCGGAACCATGTGGTTGGTAAACAAGCTACTTACCACACAGCCACTCCTGCGCCTGTATGAAGTCATATCTGAAAATGGTTTCATCTCTCTTAACACAAGATATCAAAAGCGAGCTGGCAAGCAGTGGACATTCACAAAGCCAAATGATGCAAAAGCACAGTTAGACTAGATATTCATTAACAAAAAAATGGACAAACAGTGTCATGAACTGCGTGGCATTTTATACGTTTGTTAATGTTTCCTCTGACCACAAGATATCTATTTCTTTACTACCCACAAGGGGCTAAACACAGAGAGGACAAAGAAGGACAGACAAAGGAATTAAGTCGATTATATCGACCCCAGTGCGTAACTAGTACTTATTTAATCGACCCCGAAAGGATGAAAGGCAAAGTCGACCTCGGCGGAATTTGAACTCAGAACGTTACGGCAGACGAAATACGGCTACGTATTTCGCCCGGCGTGCTAACGTTTCTGCCAGCTCGCCGCCTTCTGGCCACAAGATATCATCAGCTAAAATTCACCAGTGCAGACTTGTTATGGCCTTTCCATACTGAAGCAGAGATAAAAAAAAGATTAAAAAATACCCATTTCCTAGCATCGTGATATTTTAGTTCGAGATCTCTGTGAAGAAAACGGTGTTCTTGTATACAAATTATACCGATATTTTGCTTGACAGAAGACGCAGCAACCTCTGTCAACTGATTTAAGGGGTTTAATGTTCGGACAGTGAAGGTAGAAATGTTGAAATGCATTTTTGATTTCAACATTTTGAATTTGACTTTGCGACCGAAATCACTTCATCACTTGACACTCCTAAATCCATGCCGTTAGCTCACTTGAGTTATTTTTCGTAGCTTAATTCTTTTTCAAATTTTTCTCATACTTATTTTTCCTTTTCTTTTTATTATTTTTACCTTTATTGTCATACTTATATCGTATTTAGATAATGTAAGCAACCAGTACAAAGCAAAACACTAAACACTCGAAATATAAACTGACGTACTGGTTGCAGATATCGAATTTCCATTGTAAACTCAAACAGATGTTACATTTTGGGCGTTGACTTTTATTGTGTATATCCGTGTTTGCGTCCTGTAAATATCGCTTTTAAAAAGCAAATGCATTTGATTTAACACAGATTTTAAGTATTATCATCAACGCAACTACAAAAAGTCGATATTTCAAAAACATCAAGTATGTGCTGAAATTACTTCACTGATATGAACTACAACAAGAACTTTTAATCGAATGAATCGACCTCGTTACTTACTTCTTCTGCTAAACCTGGTACGTTTGCTGAACCGCTAAGTTACAGGAGCGTAACCACGCTGACATCAGTTGTCAAGCGGCGATTGGGGTCAAACAGAGACACCAAGAAGCACACACACACACGATATATATATATATATATATATATATATATATATAGAGAGAGAGAGAGAGAGAGAGAGAGAGAGAGGGGGAGAGGCGCAATGGCCCAGCGGATTTGCGGTTGTAGGATCGCGGTTTCGATTCCCAGACCGGGCGTTGTGTGCGTTTATTGAGCGAAAACACCTAAACGCTCCACGAGGCTCCGGCAGAGAATGGTGGCGATCCCTGCTGTACCATTTCACCACAACTTTCTCGCACTCTTTCTTCTGTTGGCCTGCTCGCTTAGCCAGCGGGGTGGCGTCATTTGAAGGCTAAAACAATGCGAAGCGCATTGTGACCAGCGATGTGTAGCAACGTCTGATAGTCTGGTCGGTCACGGGGATCACGCTGATATATATATTAGAAGGTTTGGAGGTTATGTACAGGTATTATATATTAGAAAAAATAAGGTACTCGAAAATCTGGATGGTCCTAAAATTTACAGATTTTCATTAATATGTCACATGTTTTTATAAATCATATATTAGCGCTTGCATCTACTCTAGTAGAATCTTCAAGCGCTAATTTATAAAAACATGTGACATGTTAATAAAAATCTGTAAATGTACAACCATCCAGATTTCTGAGTACCTTATTTTTTCTAATATATATATATATACACACGACGGGCTTCTTTCAATTTCTCTCTATCAAACCCACTCGCGAGGCTTTGGTCAGCCGGAGGCTATAGTAGACGACACTTGCCTAAGGAGCCACGCAGTAGAACTGAACCCGGGACTATGTGGTTAGGGAGCAAGCCTCTTACCACACAACCACATCTGCGCTATATTATTTTTACAAACGCTAAGGCGGCAAGCTAGCAGAATCGTTAGCACACTGCACAGAATGCTTAGCGGCGTTTCGTCTGTCTTTGTGTTCTGAGTTCAAATTCCACTAGTCGACTTTGCCTTATATCTATTCGAGGTCGACGAAATAAGTTCCAGTCGAACAATGGAGTCGACCTAGTCGACTACCTCTCTCTCAAAATTTCAGGCTTAGTTAAGGTAATAGCTGGTAACACATTAAAACTAAAATATTCTTTATATCTTTATTGCAGGCATATAGCCTAAAAAAAAAAGAAGGGGCAATACGAAGACGGACAACACAAAACGTGGGGTACATAAAATGAATAAATGAAGTTATGTATGACAATAAAATCGAATGAAAAAATGTGATGGCTTACGAGCCCCCCAAAGCTCGCAAAAACTAAAATATTCTTAGTACATTTCAAATAGATAGCAAAGAGTACACATTGGTAAAGTATTCGATTAAAATAAGATTGCTTTAGTCTTTCTATTATAATTATGTTTACACTTATATCAGTACTTGACGAGTTCATTATTTTATTGAACCTGGGTGGTCGTAAGGAAAAGTTTTCGGCCTGATTTGAAATCAGAATGTAAAAAAACAGCAAGTTAACCCTATGAAAGATTTGAACCAGCATCCTATCTCCTACTAACATAGATTTTTAGACAACAATTTTTCTTTTTTTCTAGAATTTATTAAATAGTAAAACTGTACATGAATATCAAAGGAATTGGGTTTTTTTTCCTATTAATCATAAAGGTTGAACTCAGAGGGGACAGACAAGGGGTCGGGGTGATTCGCCAACGAATGATAAACGGTATTTTTATAAATTTATAATAAATAAAATATGGATTGTGATGATGATGATGAAGTGAGGGACGTGGGGAAAAAATTCAAATGAAAATCAAACAGTTCAGTCCATTTCTTTGGAACACTGGTATCTCAAATTAATAATTTCTCGATATTTTGCTGAATGGACTGGACCTGTGATTTGTCACTGAACAAGCGATTACAGATCCTTATACACCACAAGTGCCAAGAGCGGATTTAGCCTGTACAATTACATATGGAACATTCTTGTCTTTACAGAGTAAAGGATGGTGGTGTTTCTATTGTGAGTTGAACTATTACTTTATTTCAGAATTTGCTATTTAGGCATAACATGAAGGGGACCTTACAAAACATGTGGGGACATATAACAATTAAAAATATATAAGAATAAAATATGATACAATGAGTGACATGAAAATGAACATGAAAACATCAAAAGTGAGTTGAACTATTACTGTTAAATTACACTAGGCAACAAAATATTTGCTACTATTAGACAAAATGTGTTCGCAGGTAATTTGGGGGCGCTGATTCCGAATCTGCTATCATTTTTGCTCTAGCACATCACGTTTTTGCTCTATTATTATTATACTGCTATCAGAATTACAATAATGTGAAAATTCATGACAAATAAAATGAATATTATGTTAAGCGTAAATTACAGTTATTTGGTATAAGAATAATAGCAACTTGGTGGATAAGTAGCTCTCAAACACAAAAAAGTGTAAAGTGAATATTATTAATTTTATGTTTTTCAAAAATAACTTTGGTGTCTTCTTTTACGCTTATGTTGCATGTCCGTCAGAATGTTTGGTGTGAATCTGCCACTATAGCGGCTTTCTAGTTCTTTGATTTCTTGATGAAATCGTTCACCATATTCATCGTTTACATCACCCATATTGGGTGGGGAAAAAAGTCAAGATGAGAGTGGGGAAAATGAATTTTTAGAGACATTCTTGCTTTCAGAAAATCATTCACAATTGCTACGTGGTTAGATGATTTTTCGTTTCACAAAAAAAATTTTACAAGAGAAACTTTTCAAAAGCAGTTTTTCTCTACTGGGCTAAACTTTTTCTTGAAAAAGCTCATCACAAATTAGTGTGCGAATTTCTGGTCCCTTAAAAACACCAGCTTTGATCTTAGCTTCACTCTTGCTAGAAACAAATTTTTCACTGAGATATTTGAATCCTTCACCGTCTTCATTCATGGCCTTAACAAAATTCTTAAACAAACCAAGTTTAATGAGTAAGAGAGGAAGGTAATTTTTCTGAGGGACAATTAAAAGGATATATTTAACTTTATACCTCCTTGGAGTGAAATTGCTTCGGATCTTTTCCCTTTCAACAGTAGATCGAGAAATTAATTTTTTTTTTGTAAGAAAACACTTTCAAACTTCGGACACTGATAGAATGTGTCCCTAAAACCCTAACTCATTAAAGCTAAAACCTGTACAAACGCATGAACGATGTCATAAACAACAGTAACAAACGGAATATACACCGCCGATAGTTGCTTGTTGACAAACAACGGCAGTAATTTTATTCAACTGAATAGACGTCATTGATTGGTTGAAATTACCGAAATACGACAACTTTAACACGAAATAACTTTGAAAATAGAAACTTTTCTCAACAACACTAAGCGTAAAAGATGCTTTATATGACACATTCTACCAGTGTCCGAAGTTTGAAAATGTTTAGTTACAAAAAATTAATTTCTCGATCTGCCGTTGAAAGGGAAAACATCCATTGCTTCTCTTTGGCCACTCTTTTTGATCATAGTGATGCTTGAGCATGGTGTCATCTCTGCCGTTCCAAAGGCACAAAAAGCACTGATGCTTTGTATACCCCATTTGCAATCCAAGAAGCAAACCAATAACTTGGTTCACGCCATATCATTGGTAATGCAAATGGCATCCTTTTCCGTTTACCATTCAGTCATTCGGTTAGTGCTATGTAGCATTTTTTGCAACAAACATGAGGCGCCCACAGTTTATCTTGGTTCCCAAGTTAGCACCCAAAGTAAAGCTTGTAAGCATTTTAAAAATTTATTTGTAAGCTTATTTCTCTGATCTTTGGGCGTAAATTTTCCACACACGTAACTAAAGCTGTCCGGGTGATTAACACAAACCCTTCTGCTCATCATAAATACATAGAGTAATAACCTAAATCAACACTCAAGGAAGCCTATCAGTAAACTAAAATATAAAATTAATCAACTATAGGCGCAGGAGTGGCTGTGTGGTAAGTAGCTTGCTAACCAACCACATGGTTGCGGGTTCAGTCGCACTGCGTGGCTGAAAGAAGCCTGTCGTATATATGTATATATATATATGTGTGTGTGTTTGTGTGTCTGTGTTTGTCCCCCTAGCATTGCTTGACAACCGATGCTGGTGTGTTTACGTCCCCGTCACTTAGTGGTTCGGCAAAAGAGACCGATAGAATAAGTACTGGGCTTACAATGAATAAGTCCCGGGGTCGATTTGCTCGACTAAAGGTGGTGCTCCAGCATGGCTGCAGTCAAATGACTGAAACAAGTAAAAGAATAAAAGAAAAGAAAGAATAAATGTTACTGTAAAACATCAAAACATAATTCTTCAAAAAAATCATTGAAATTATTATCGAATATACTGAAGCTATGGCTATCACGAAACGTTTTTTTTTTTTAATTTCTAAATTTCAAACATTGATCACTTTTATAAATAGCTAAACTTACTACTAAACTACCTTTCATATAACCTGGTTCTCTTATTTATGTACTTTGTTTTAACAGCACTAGCAGCTATCAAGAAAAGTGAGTCTGCGTGGCTTACTATAACCTAGTTCTCGAGCAAGGCACTTTATTTCACGTTGCTCCAGTTCACTCAGCTGTAGAAATGAGTTGCGACGTCACAGGTGCCAAGCTGTATCGACCTTTGTCTTTCCCTTGGATAACACTGGTGGCGTGGAGAGGGGAGGCTGGTATGCATGGGCGACTGCTAGCCTTCCATAAAACAACCTTGCCCGGACTTGTGTCTAGGAGGGTAACTTTCTAGGTGCAATCCCATGGTCATTCATGACCGAAGGGGGTCTTTACCCTTTACTGTGAGGAGAACTTTACTATAATTACAACGATAACAAAGTAAAATAAATTCTAGTCTCGTGTGGCAATTTAACAGGCAGCCTACATTTGCCTCTATCAGCACGTATTTTTGTTTCAGTGATGAGTATATGAATGAAAATCGAAAGCCTACTACTTTGTTAATATTATCGATTAGTTGGAAAATTTGATGCTGTGAATAACTAAAAATCAAACTATACGTGCTGTCTGAAAACTGATGTCAGATTCGATTTCAGCACCCTAAAATTATCCTTGGTCAGCCGAAAAAGCTTAAATAGCATGACAGATTGTTTTTCTGTTGCTCAGTGTTATCGTCATTTCAGTTGTTTTGTGTTTAATAACGGTGTTTCGCTGCTTTGCGGCAGTGTTGTTGTCGTTTCCTCTCCCCCACCTTGTTTGAAGGGGGAAGTGCTGGGATCTTTTCGGTTTGAACGGCAGTTTTTTAACATAATTTCCACGTAACTAAAAAATGTTAAACTTCGTATACTGGTAGAATGTGTTTATAAAACATCTTTTTCTCTTGGCTTTATTGAGAAAATTCTATAGTTTGTAAGATATTTGTTGGGTTTTTTTTCTTCAATTTCTGCAATTTCAACCAATCAATGACGTCTATTGAGTTAAAAAACATTTTGTGCCGTATGAATATGTCCCTCGTTTAAGAAACAGATTGGGTTTATTTACATTTCTGAAAAAAAAAAAAAGATACCCCACCCCCCACCCCTAACCCTAAAACAGATTAAAATGCAATAGATCGATACTAGGGTCATAATTATGGGTGACAATTTCATATGACACCGCTAGAAAAAATTGCCGTTCAAACTGAAAAGATCCAAGTGCTGTTATCAAAATGATGTGTCGCTGAAACCACATGTTTTTTTGGTTTTTTTTTCTTTCTCTGTTTATTTCTTCGTGTTTCTTTCTGTTGAAGAAGCTAGGCTCGAAACGTAAAAGACTTTCTCACTTCCCGATCGTCAAACTAATACACTTGTTTGTTGTTTATACACCTGTCTCCGTCTTTTGTTTTTCTGTAAATTTCAACTATGATAGAGTTAGCTCGTCAGACATGACATCGTCTGAGGAGTTGCTGAATAGAATAAAAATAATAGACAAGGCAATAGAGGAGGAGAGAAATTTTTTCAGATGCAGCTAGAGGAAGAAAGGTTTATGAATCAAGAGGGAGGAATTTGAACAATCCAAGGCAATGTTGAAGTCGAGAAGGGCACGAAGTAAAGGTGACCCCTCCGAGTGAGACTACAAAACAAGTGAAAGAATAGACGATAGTGTACAGAACGTACGACCAGAAATGACAAAGAGTAGATATAGCAACAAAGGTTCAAGTTGGAAAAGCGCTGAGACCCATCTGGCAGGACGTCACGTACCTTGCCAGAGGAAGAAAGTATGCGACGGTGGAAGTGTGGTTTTGCAACTGAGGCAATAGCCAGGCAGCGCTCCGTAACTTCCCTCAAGACAGACGAAGTGGTTCTTCTGCCTATTTACCTGCAAAGACGTGCTTCCAGGGTAAGGGTGGAAGAAATCCGCCCCCCCCCCCACGAGGTAGATGTTACCTGGCTGGTGGCAGTCATCCTATTAGGGTTAGAAGAGAAGATTATGGTCCTCCAAGCCACAGGTATACCACAGAGGAATTGGCAAAGGCAGTAGCACAAGGCTTTGGTCGGCCCAAGGCTATAGTGGAAGACACTTGCTCAAGGTGCCACGCAGTGAGACTGAACCCGGAACCATGTGGTTGGGAAGCAAGCTTCTTACCACATCCATGTTTGCTCGTATATATATATATATATATAAAGGTGATATATACCAAGTGGTTAAGATGCTCGCTTTACGGTATGATTACACCCAGTAGGTGTGAGGTTTGGTATATGTAATTTTGTAGATCCTTGACTGATTGGAATCAGATCGACGAAAACTCTACGGAAGCCCGTCAGATTGAATGCACCTGTAATTCAAGATGGATTTCGGGGTTAAAAAGTGTTTTACGGGAACTTGTTAAATTTCTTTCAACTGCTTGAAAATATATATACTTCTGATGGTGTTTGGAAATCAAGTGGCAATATCGTTGGCACGCCGGGCGAAATGCTTAGCGGTATTTCGTCTGTCTTTAAGTTCTGAGATCAAATTCCGCTGAGGTCGACTTTGCCTTTTATCCTTTCGGGGTCGATAAATTAAGTACCAGTTACGCACTGAGGTCGATATAATCGACTTAATCCGTTTGTCTGTCCTTGTTTGTCCTCTCTGTGTGTAGCCCCTTGTGGGCAGTAAAGAAATAGGTATTTCGCCCGTCTCTACGTTCTGAATTCAAATTCCGCCGAGGTCGACTTTGTTTTTCATCTTTTCGGGGTCGATTAAATAAGTACCAGTTACGCACTGGGGTCGATGTAATCGACTTAATCCGTTTATCTGTCCTCTCTCTGTGTAGCCCCTTGTGGGCAGTAAAGAAATAGGTATTTCGCCCGTCGCAACGTTCTTAGTTCAAATTTCGCTGAAGTCGACTTTGCCTTTCATCTTTTCGGAGGTCGATAAAATAAGTACCAGTTGAACACTGAAGTCGATGTAATCCATTTATTCCCCCCCCCCCACAACCCCAAAATTGCTGCGGTTGTGGCAAAATTTGAAACTATTATTTAGAAAATGGAACTGAAATATCACCTCGCCTGTGCATGATAGATATATAAATAGATATATAAAATGGTTTAAGGTAGGATCAGCCCTTGGGTTGCTGGTTTCTCCGAGCATGCTGAACTTCGGCGTGTACAAGCTGACGGTCGTGGAAATTTCCTTGTGTTTGTCATACCCGCCTTGGCGCCATGGGCAACTGTTAGAGTTGCTGGTACCTTGAACCGGCCCTGGTTTAAGGTCAAAAGAGAAAGAAATGTAAAAGTAAAAACTAAATTGGAAATCATAAATATTTTTCGGTTTCGCGATTGGATGGGATTGGTAAACGATTGGTAGTACAAGTTGACTTGTGTTTGAAGAAGTGTGTGACTGGGTTATGAATAAGGGTTAAGATCACCAGAAATAGAGGAAGTAAGAGGAGGAAGACTTTAGGTACTATTGAACTAATGAAGTAAAAATATGGTTACCATGGTAACGAAGAATTTTATGGTGGATTTGATCGACATAAAACAAAAGGAAAGAAATACCTAAGTTCATGCACGTGCACGTATGCACACACACGTCTATAAATAAGTGAAGAAATAAAGGGCCTAATGGATAAGGTAACACACACACACACACACACACACCACACACACACACACACATACATATATATATATATATATATATATATATATATATACTCTTTTACTTGTTTCAGCCATTTGACTGCGGCCATGCTGGAGCACCGCTTTTAGTCGAGCAAATCGACCCCAGGACTTATTCTTTGTAAGCCTTAGTACTTATTCTATCGGTCGCTTTTGCCGAACAGCTAAGTTACGGGGACGTAAACACACCAGCATCGGTTGTCAATCGATGTTGGGGGGACAAACACAGAGACAAACATATACACATATACATATATATATATATATATATATATATGACGGGCTTCTTTCAGTTTCCATCTACCAAATCCACTCACAAGGCTTTGGTCGGCTCGAGGCTATAGTAGAAGACACTTGGCCAAAGTGCCACGCAGTGGGACTGAACCCGGAACCATGCGGTTGGTAAGCAACTCCTGGGATCTTTTCGGTTTGAACGACAGTTTTTTCTAGCGGTGTCATATGAAATTGTCACCCATAATTATGACCCTAGTATCGATCTATTGCATTTCAATCTGTTTTAGGGTTAGGGTTAGTTAGGGTTAGTTATTGTTAAGGTTAGGGGTGAGGAGAAGGGTGTCTTTTTTTCTTCAGAAATGTAAATAAACCCAATCTGTTTCTTAAACGAGGGACATGTTCATACGGCGCAGAATGTTTTCACCTCAATAGACGTCATTTGATTGGTTGAAATTGCAGAAATTGAAGAAAAAAAATAACAAATATCTTACAAACTATAGAATTTTCTCAATAAAGCCAAGAGCAAAAAAATGTTTTCTAAACACATTCTACCAGTATACGAAGTTTAAAATTGTTTAGTTACATGGAAATTATGTTAAAAAACTGCCGTTCAAACCGAAAAGATTCCTCCTGCGCCTGTAGGCCTTTATTTATTTCTTCACTTATTCATAGACGTGTGTGCGTGTGTGTGTGTGTGCATACGTGCATGAACTTAGGTATTTCTTTCCTCTTGTTTTATGTCGATCAAGTCCACCATAAAATTCTTTGTTACCATGGTAACTATATTTTTACTTCATAGTTCAATAGTACCTAAAGTGTTCCTCCTCTTACTTCCCTTATTTCTGGTGATCTTAACCCTTATTTATTTATATATATCTTGAAAGCTTTTAGCCCGTGCCAGTGTGATAAATAATTGTATATTTTGTATTAATTTTTTACTTATTTGGTTTATTGCATGCCGGACACTTGATAAAAATCTTATCTAAATTTTACGCCCGCCCGCCCGCCCGCACAGATAGACAGACAGCTTGACTGGCAAACAGACTGACTGACAAGCAGGCAGACGGACGGACGGACGGACGGGCGGGCAGACTAACTGTCTCATAGAAACACACACAAATAACATAGCTAGTAAGATAAGCAGTGATCCCCGAGCGTAGAATTAGAGGAGCTCGCAGCGGGTATTTAGAGCTATTTTAAGTGAGACACGAGGATATAAGAAATGAAATAAGAAGGCGGCGAGCTGGCAGAAACGTTAGCGCGCCGGGCGAGATGCTTAGCGGCATTTCGTCTGCCGTTACGTTCTGAGTTCAAATTCCGCCGAGGTCGACTTTGCCTTTCTTCTTTTCGGGGTCGATTAAATAAGTACCAGTTACGCACTGGGGTCGATATAACCGACTTAATCCGTTTGTCTGTCCTTTCTGTGTTTAGCCCCTTGTGGGTAGTAAAGAAATAGGTATTTCATGTTCTGATTTCAAATTCCGCCGAGGTCGACTTTGCCTTTCTTCTTTCAGGGTCGATAAATTAAGTACCAGTTACGCACTGGAGTCGATGTAATCGACTTAATACCTTTGTCTGTCCTTGTTTGTCCCTTCTATGTTTTTATCCCTTGTGGATAATAAAGAAATATATAAGAAGTGAAATAAATAATGCGATTTTTTCAATTGCCTGAACTACAAGTCGGAGGAGGACAGGATAAACTACCTGCATCCACTTGCTATAAAAGCAGGTAGTAACTTTACCTTGTACTTCTTAGTGCAAGTTTTAAATGATGCACTTCAATATTAAGTTATTCTTTCATAGCTATAATGGAAGTGACAAAGGAGCATATTAGACATATTTTGCTTTATGAGTTCAAGAAAGGCAACAACGCAACAGGAAGGGCAAGGAATATTAATGCAGTATATGGGTATTGGACAATAAGCGTATGCCAGTGTCAACGATGGTTCCAGAAATTCCGAACCGGGAATTACAGCCTAGAAGACGAGCATCGTCCTAGGAGATCTGTAGAGCTCAACCAGGACGTCCTGCAAACCTTGGTGGAACAAAATAATATCATAACTGTTGAGGAACTAGCAAAGAAGCTTGGATTTGGTCATTCAACCAGTGCTAGAAGAAAAACGACCACCTTTGGTTTCAAGGAGAAAGATGTTCTTCCATCAGGATAATGCTCGGCCACATACAGCGAGGATAACCTTCCAAAAGCTGGAGCAGTTTCAATGGGAAACGATGCCCGACCCACCATATTCGCCGGACATTACCCCATCTGATTATCATTTATTTCACAGTCTTCAAAATCATTTGGACGGAAAAAGTATGAATCCAGTAGATGAGGTCAGAATAGTACTTGAGGAATACTTTTCATCACGGACAAGTAAATTTTGGAAGAGGGGGCCTTGCAAGTCTACCAGATAGATGTAAGAGCATTATAGAAAATGAAAGAGAGTATAATTTAGATTAAAAAAGAACTTTATCTTAATTTTAGAAAACTAAAGTATTAAAAAACCGCATTATTTATGGGATGACTCAATATTTGTGACTGCTAACAGATGGTTGAAAAACATTGATTTTAAAATTCTAATCTGAGAATGAATGAGAGAAAGTGATAGAAAGGAGGTAATATATAAAGGAAAGAAATAGAGAAGAAAACTGGGAGAAGAATGAATTTATTCTTATCTTGATCTGTACACACCTTCATTATATGACAAGGGATACTACTACTAGTACTGCTACTACTACTTTTACCTTTTTTCTTTCACTTGTTTCAGTCATTGGATTGCGACCATGCTGGGGCGCCGCATTCAAATAATTCGACGCCTGTGCTTATTTTATTAAACCTGGTACTTTATTTCACCGGTGTCTTTCGCCGAAGCGCTAAGTTACGAGAACGTAAACAAACCAACACCGGTTGCCAAGATGTAGTGGGATAACACTCACACACACATATATTATATATATATATATATATATATATAATATATATATATATATATATATGCACACACACACACACACACACACACACACAATAAACTGTCGTCCAAATGAAAATAACACTAACCTCATGTTAGCAGATATATTTACCAAAATTACACAAAAATTTCTTGAACTAATAAAGAGTGAATTTATTCAATAAAATCCCCATTGGCTTCAACCATGGCCTCCAGACGATTTCGGAATCTCCTGCAACTCTTCTGGTCGATCTCCTTGTTTAAGTTGGTGAATGCTGCCATAATCCTTACCCTCAGTTCATCTTTGGTGTTATGAAGAGTTTTGTTGGTCTCTCACTCAACTGCACCCCACACATAATAATCAAGGGGGTTGCAGTGTGGGGAGTTAGGTGACCAGATGTTCGGTTGTGAGGTGGTCACAGAAATTGTCTGACAACCATGACTGGGTTCTCTTGTTCGTGTGGCATGGTGCAGAGTCCTGGTGCCAGACATAGGTTCCTCCAGCAGCCACCCTCTTGACCCAGGGCAGCACCACCTCATCCAAGCACTTGATGTAGGCTTCCGTGTTGAGTCTGAAGCCGTATGGGAAGATGAATGGAGGCATAACGTAGCCATCACTAGTGACCACTCCAAACACCATGATGTTGACTGGATGCTTGATTTTTATCACTCTCGGTACATGTCCTCAAATTGACACCCAAACACTCTGAAATGTTCGTATTGGAGCTTCCGGCGCGAATGCCAAGCAGTACAGCATGTTGTTTCTAAATTTCTGGCAGAGTGAATTCCATCATGATGCTGTTTTCTCACAGACGGTACCCAACTGACCCTACTATACTGTGTAATCGAGAAAATCAAAAACAAACAATGCTCATGCACGAAATTAAAAATATAAAATGGCGAAAATTTACCCATCGCACCCTGTATGTGTGTGTGTATATATATATATATATATATATATAATATATATATATATATATACACACACACACACACACATACATAGATACATACACACATACGACGGGCCTCTTAGTTTCCCTCTATCCAACCGACTCACAAAGCTTGGCTGGTCTGGAGCTGGGACCGAGCTCCAAAACATGTGTTTGGAAAGCAAACTTGTTGCCACAGCCAGGCATGGGCCTAGGTAGATAGATACATACATAAAACAAAATTACACACAGCTTGTTTGTGGATGACTTGAAATTGTTTGCCAAGAGTATGCGTGAGATGAAAAAGAGCCTTGACATGTTACAACATTGCCAGAGGAAATAGGGTTGGAGTTTGATATGACGATAAATGTTGCTGCAGGTTGTGAAAAGAGGGGAAACTGTAAACCAGACTAACAGCTTTTCAATCAATGACTGCTTCTGCTATATCTGATGATGAATGTTTCAGGCACCTAGGGGGACAGATGAAAACATATCCTACCAGTAACAAGACACGTGACACTAAAGAATATTACAACCAGGTAAGGAAAATATGGACCTCGGAACTTTCTGCATTCAATAAGGCAGTGGCTCACAAAATATATGCTCTGAGTACCAGTACTGGTCTTTGGTTTTCGTCACTCTTTTATTTGTTTCACTCATTTGACTGTGGCCATGCTGGAGCACCGCCTTTAGTCGAACAAATCGACCCGAGGACTTATTCTTTGTAAGCCTAGTACTTATTTTATCGGTCTCTTTTGCCGAACGTAAACACACCAGCATCGGTTGTCAAGCGATGTTGGAGGGAGACAAACACAGACACATAAACACACACACACACACACACACACACACACACACACACACACACATATATATATATATATAATATATATATATATATATATGTACAAATATACGATGGGCTTCTTTCAGTTTCTGTCTACCAAATCCACTCACAAGGCATTGGTTGACCCGAGGCTGTGGTAGAAGACGCTTGCCCAAGTTGCCACACTATGGGACTGAACCCGGAACCATGTGGTTGGTAAGCAAGCTACTTACCACACAGCCACTGTTTACAATTTTGTTCCAACTGTTTTCAAATTTGGTTTATGGATTTTGTATACTAATTATGAAAATGAAATTCATTTTTCCTATAAATGCATAATTGAAGTTACTAGCCTTTAAAATTTGCCAAATTTGGGTACTTTAGCCAATTAGAAGCGTGTATTTTATGTCACTGTGACGAAAAACTCTGTTTTTATAGTAACCATGCGCACAAGGAGGAGACGGATATACGAGAAAGATAATCGACTATAATAATACTCTCGTATTTTTCTTCATCATAACATATGAATGAGAAAGAAAGGAGTGATGGCAAACTGGTGGGATGGTGAACATTCATCGCTGAAAAGAAAAAAAATCAAGCAGCGTTTCAACTCTGTGTGAGTATATGTGTGTACGTGTACAATGGAAGTATGTGAATGTATATGAACATTGACATGTGTATTAATTTGATTCACCATCCATATTTATATATATAATACTATAATTAGTCGTCATTGTTTTTACGGCATGGGGCCAGCTTTCTTATTTTATAAAATCCTAGTGTGTTGCTAACTTTCGTTCTCGAACATTTTATGAAAATGAGACTACTATGCACACATAAAAAAAAATAGTTAAAATATCTTCTTAGTATATAATGATGGCGTGGAGGCACATGGCCTAGTGGTTAGAGCAGCGGACTCGCTGTTGAGAGATCGCGGGTTCAAATCTCAAATAGTAGTGGTACTTTATCATATTATCATGACTACTATTCTGTAGAGAAACTGTAAAGTCAATTATGAATAATTTAATGAAATAAATTGCACGAATGAAATCATTCTAATTTCTCTTTATTTTTGATAAGATATACACAATTAATATACTTCTCTTTAAAAAAT
This sequence comes from Octopus sinensis, assembly GCF_006345805.1. Taxonomy (NCBI): domain Eukaryota; kingdom Metazoa; phylum Mollusca; class Cephalopoda; order Octopoda; family Octopodidae; genus Octopus; species Octopus sinensis. The sequence continues at coordinate 30,922,775 of NC_042998.1, forward strand.
GTGATGAAAATTAATTTTGAGCTTGGATTGAAATCGTAAGAATTATGCGGAAATAGTTACGAATTTCGTTTTGCCAACTCTTCTGATTTAACAACATCGACTGACGTTCAAAATGAAGATACTAAAATATATGAGAAAAACTAGTATCGAGTAACACTTTAGAACAATCTTCCAACCATTTAAGGATATTGTTCTCTTTGAGTTCCTTTTTCTTTGATTGTCTGGATGCAGCATCGTGGAGGACAATGTTTTTTATTGTCAGAAGAGCAGGACTTCTGTTAAAACCTATAATTCGACTTGTATTTGTTTGTGTAGCTTGAAGTGAATGGTTCTTGAAATATTTCAAAGGGTAAGGAATAAAAGTTTTATTAGACATTTGTAAAGGCAATTTTAAACCTGTTAACTCAAACAAATTTGGTTTTGTATCTGGTTTTAAATATCCTCTGGAAATATAATTTGCAGTGACTGTTTCTTCATTATCTTCGAATTTCCTTCTTTCAGGCCTTTTCCTATTCTTTTCACTTTCAGCAAAAGAAAAGTCTCGATTTTGATTAGTTTTGTTTTGTATTATATTATTTGCATTGACAGTTTCGTTGAAATTATTTTTTTCCGTTTTCGTTAAAACTAATTTATTTTGATAAAGTTTGCTATTCATTTTTAATTGCTGAAAGCTGTATTTCCGAGCATATTTTGTATTAGATTTAAATTTTGTTCTTTTATTATCTGAGTCTTTTGTGGCAGCGGAAGAGACATCAGTAAAAACTTGGAATGGTTTGTTCAAGGACTTTTCCTTTATATCTTCGTTTCGTTTACGGTTGTGATTAGCAAACGCATTGTTCGCTGTTGAAATATCACAGTTCAGTAAAGACTGCCCCGAGTGTTTCTGTGGGTAAGCTGATTCACATCGTGAGGATTGTCGAGGCTCGTTGGAAATTCTTTTTATATTAAAACCGTTTACATTTGCTTCTACTTCCTTGAGTGAAGGTCTCATAATTTTCTTGAAATTTTTTAAACTACCGCGTTGTTTCGAAGGACTTGACGCGCGAAGAATATCAATCTTGGAACCCTCGGAGGCTTTTGATAAGCAATAATCAAAATTAGGTACATACCATGGTTGTTTAGAATAATTTCCAGCCGTTTGATTTAATGAAATAAAGGAAACGTTTTTCCTATTTTTCGAATATCCTGAATGTCTGTTATTATCTGAACTCTTTTCTACTTCCTTCTGGTTTGCACTAACGTCCAGTGTACAATCGACTGTTTTAACAAATTGTAGATTTTTATAATTTCGAAGGTTGTTCTTGTTGCGAAAACCATAAAAGTTTTCGTCGTTCGGATTTAGTAAGCACCTGTTATTGTTCGAAACCCTCAAGCTTCGATGGTTATCTTTGAAGGAGAGTGATTCACTATCACCAATATTATCAAAGCGACAACTACTCGAGTTTATGGGTTTCAAAGTTTTTGAGGAATTTTCATTATTTGCTTCGTTCTTTGGTTCATTATAAAAAGTATAATACTTTACTCCACTTTTGACCTGCAGACTGTCGCTCGTTGAAGGATTCGTTTTTCTGAAACCCGGAATCTGGTGCCCATCTCGATTGCTCTGCTTCCAAAGAAATCCAACTTGATATTTCGACGTTGCTTTTCGAAGCATTTTATTAGTCTGAAACGAAAAATAAAAAGAGAGGAAACGATATATTAATTATCAAATTGCGATTCTAAGATATTTCGAAATTTCCTTTTCCAAGAATATTTTCAATTATAATTTATTGTTTTAGTTTAACTTGACGATATATAAAGCCTCATCTTTTGTAAAGTTTTCTATACGTTACACAAGCCTTCAGGAAACTTCGTGTGTGTGTGAGAGATTTTAAATTTTAATGAAAATATGTCAACCCGATATGTTCGGGAAAGAGAATATTTTAATATTTAGTATTAAAATTCTGCCGAGGTTGACTGTGACTTTCATCCTTTCGGGGTCGATAAAATAAGTACTTGCTGAGTACTGGGGTCAATGTAATAGACTTGCCCCCTTTCCCGAACTTGCTGGCCTTGTGCCAAAATTTGAAGCGGATATTTCGTATTAAAATAATCGTGTTTCCACTGTTCTGTAGAATAACGATCAATCGATATTATACAGTTAAGAATGTGTAAACAAATGTGTCTGAAGAACCAAATCTCGATTAACGCCCAACGATATTTTTGCAACAAACACATTCTTTATTATATAAATAAGCATTCGGGTCCATTTATGCGAAAATTCTAACATATAAAAAGACAAGATTAAGTTCGGGACTTGCAACAGGGATTTCAAACGGAAGATTTGGGGTTCAAATCTCTCCTTGTCATATTTCCGAAATGAATGTTGGTATAGCGTTTATATATAAAAGTCTGTGTGTGCGAACACATACAAACATACGTATGCATGTGTACACATACATGTGTGTGTGTGATTGCTTATTGAAAGGATCAGCCAACAACAAAAAAGAAACCACTCATTTTAGTAAGTTTTAAAGATACCATTTAATGAATGAAAGAGGTTTTATGTGGCCGACTTCAATTTTTATGCTCACGTAGTGCAGTGATCATCTGATTAATACACTATCTGAGCATGAAACTCGAAGTAGTGTACGTGTTTGTATGTACAATATGCACATACAACATACAAAACACAATACCACACACACACACACACACACACTTAGGGAGAGTACCCAGTCGTTTTCTTACAACATTAACGAGAAAAAATGTAGCTAAATACCGTCAAATATAAATTTAAATGCACAATACCATACTAAATTTTTGTCTGAATTTATTTTTTCTTAGGTGACCTGTTAGGTTTTTCTAATTCAGTAAAATAAACTGAAATAACACTTGCTAAATAAAGACCAAGCGCTGCTCATGATACAAACTTTATATGGTACCACAACCCATTACATAAGCAATAAAAAGTAATATAAAGCAAAAGCACAATTGTATTCAACAGAAACAATTACAGACATTGCCAAACAAACTTGCACAAAAATATAGAAATAATCTGTTGTGTCTGGGGAGAGTCATTTTTATTTTTGTGCCTTATAATTTAACGCACTCACCGAAAATTTTAGGAAAATAAAAATAAGAAATAAGTGGAAATTTTACCGGTGAGTGTGTTAAATTATAAGGTACAAAAAGAAAATGACTCTTTCCAGACACAACAGAATATGCTTCAACACACGAACTCATATAAAGAATCTTGCAAACCAAATCCAAAAATGAAATAGAAATAATCGTTTTCATGGAAAAACGGCAAAATAACCTGACACGGATTCTCCACAACCAATCTATCAGTGGCACGATGAAGATTTTTTAAGACATTCCAAAGATTCTCCATCTGAGAGTCTTATGCTGAATTGATGCATCGACAGTTCAACCAACACACCAACTTAACCACGTATTTACAAACACCGGAATGATGAACAAAACAAGATGCTTTCCTTTACAACCTTGTTATCAAGTAGATGGCCGGTCGAAATTTACTCTAAATTAAAACGGAAAAACATATACACACACAAGTATATATGAGCATGTCTAGACATGCAACTATATGCATAAGCCATACAGCAACCAAATCATGCAAATCTGCACATATACATACATACACACACACATACATACGTGTATACATATCCTGTTGATGTTGTTGAAATTCCAATGAAGGAACCACGGATCTAGGTTAGAAACCGGCTATTTCTCTATTGACAAGAAACTTTGAAATAAAACTGAATATTTACATACATAACAGGCCAGATGTTGTCGTTTGCGACAGAGGGTCAAAGGCATGTACCTTCATAGAGGCCAGCTGCCTTGCAGATATAAATATCTCTTTGAAAATCAAAGAAAAAGAGGATATCTATGGACAACTGCTTCAAAATCTCCAGCTTCTATATCCAGGCTATGAATTCGTATTTATACCAATAATAATTGGCGCAATAGGTTTTGTTAGTAAATGCTTAAAGGAGAATCTGGATAAACTGGGATTTTAAGAAGAGAAATCGACCGGCTGATTTGTACATTACAAGTCCGATCTGTGAGTGGAACAGTAAAAATATGCAAGACTTTTCTCAAGTTACAAAAGTGAATTATCTGTTTTAAGTACATCCCAAAGATGGAGCCTTGTATCTTTGTTGGAAACCGGCTTCCTCCTCAATGGAATATATTGTAATAATTAAAAAATTGAAGAGATATACATACATAGATACAAAAATACCCCATTGATGTTGCTGAAATTCCCATACGCACGCATACATAAACGGATACATATAAACATACATATATGCGTACATACATACATTCATACTTTCATAGGTACAAATATCTCAATATATAATGTACATATTTTTCATTTTCTTTCAATAATCAATAGAGTAGATTTCAGAGTTAGTTTTAAAAGTTGACGCCTTTATTTACGCTACTGAAAGAAATCGATTTCTTAGTCGAAGTGAATCTTTCAGAATAAAAGGTAACTTCGACTTCTACACCTTATTTTTATTACATTTGTACGATGCAGTGGCTAAAATACTTCAAAGAGCTGTTGTCGATTTTATTGAAACTGTACAACTGGTACATTTGTTATTGAGTCGCGAAGAATGCAAAATAAAAGCTGTTTGTGTGTGGAATCAAACTATCGTACCAGATTATACTCAATGTTTTGTAGAGGGTCAGCAACTGAATCTTTCAAACGCTTTGACATTACTGTAAAAATCTAATATTCTACATAAAAATACTCACCTGTAAAAAAAAAAAACTATGGCTGGTAAAATAATATATAATATAGATAAACAGATTTTAAATTTTGGCACAAAGCCAGCAATTTCGGGCAAGGGAGTAAGTCGATTACATCGACCCCTAGTGCTCAATTGGTACTTATTTAATCGACCCTGAAAGGATGACAGGTAAAGTTGATCTTGGTGGCATTTGAACTCAGAAAGTAAAGATGAACGAAATGTTGCTAAGCATTTCATCCGGCATGCTAACGATTCTGCCAGCTTGCCGCCGATCAACATAGATGAATATTGCTATCAAAATTGGCAACTGGCGACACACACACATATATTTAAAAGAATAAAATAGAGATAAGAAGTTAATAATTGTTTATTATTAACAAATTGATGACCAATTTGTTAATAATAATTATCAACTGCCTTACCTTCATTTTCTTTCCTTCTCTTCAATGGATATAAACTGTTTATTGTTTTAAGAGAATTTCATCCACCCACCCCAAAAATACCAGGTATTGAACAAGTATTTCCTTGGATGCAGCCATCCCTTCACAAGGTTAACATATCCTCTAACTTCATATATATATATATATATATATTTAATGTAGGATAAAATTTTTTCGAAAAAAAAATTTTATCAATGGCCAGCATATTAAAAAATACCTTTAAAGGTTAAAATTATAAACAACTTAGACATTTTTTCGTTTGCCCTTATTTATAAGTTGTATCTCTCTCTCTCTCTCTCTCTCTCTCTATATATATATATATATATATATATATATATATATATATACACTGTTGTGTCTTGGGAGAGTCATTCTCTTTTAGTGCCTTATTATTTAACACACTCACCGGTAAAATTTCCACTTATTTTTTATTTTTATTCTCTAAAATTTTCGTTGCGTGTTGCAACCTTTTCAATAGTCTTGATACGGGGCCCATGATTTGGATTGGTAGAACATGTTTATGAGCTGGCAGAAACGTTAGCACGCCGGGTAAAATGCGTAGCCGTGTTTCGTCTGCCGTTACGTTCTGAGTTCCAATTCCGCCGAGGTCGACTTTGACTTTCATCCTTTCGGGGTCGATAAATTAAGTACCAGTTACGCACTGGGGTCGATGTAATCAACTTAATCCCTTTGTCTGTCCTAGTTTTTCCACTCTGTTTAGCCCCTTGTGGGTAGTAAAGAAATAGATGTTGCAAGCATCATAGATACGAAACTTGGCGAACATTTTCAAATCCTTGTCTGACCAGACTCGTTTTTCCAGTGTTCCAAATCTCAAGTTGACTTCTGAATGTAAGGGTATATCTTGAACTTGTTTCAGTCATTAGACCACGGCCATACTGGAGCACCACCTTGAATTTTTAGTCCAATAAATCGACACCCAGCCCTAATTTTTTAAAAACCAAGTGCTTATTCTATAGTTCTCTTTTGCCGAACCGCTAGAGTACAGGGACGTAAACACACCAGCACCTGTTGCCAGACGGTGGTGACACACACACACACACACACACACACATATATATATATCACCGTGACCGACCAGGCTATCATATGTTGCTACACATCGCTGGTCACAATGCGCTTCGCATTGTTTTAGCCTTCAAATGACGCCACCCCAATGGCTAAGCGAGCAGACCAACAGAAGAAAGACTGAGAGAAAGTTGTGGCGAAAGAGTACAGCAGGGATCGCCACCCACCCCCCTGCGGGAGCCTCGTGGAGCTTTAGGTGTTTTCGCTCAATAAACTCTCACAACGCCCGGTCTGGGGATCGAAACCGCGAGTTCGCTGCCCTAACCACTGGGCCATTGCGTCTACACACACACACACACACACACATATATATATATCACCGTGACCGACCAGGCTATCATATGTTGCTACACATCGCTGGTCACAATGCGCTTCGCATTGTTTTAGCCTTCAAATGACGCCACCCCAATGGCTAAGCGAGCAGACCAACAGAAGAAAGACTGAGAGAAAGTTGTGGCGAAAGAGTACAGCAGGGATCGCCACCCACCCCCCTGCGGGAGCCTCGTGGAGCTTTAGGTGTTTTCGCTCAATAAACTCTCACAACGCCCGGTCTGGGGATCGAAACCGCGAGTTCGCTGCCCTAACCACTGGGCCATTGCGTCTACACACACACACACACACACACACACATATATATATATATATATTGATAAAACGGTAAGATAACAAAAGAAAGAAAGAGACCTCAATATTATGTAAATAGAGGAAATTTATCTATACAATATGTTACATTACTCGGTAGTCAAGATAAAACTCTGAGTTTCAGATGCCGAAGTGGAAATCCACAACACCATCTCATCGGTTATCTGGCTATCTGGAAATAGCCAGATAACCGATGAGATGGTGTTGTGGATTTCCACTTCGGCATCTGAAACTCAGTTTTATCTTGACTACCGAGTAATGTAACATATTGTATAGATAAATTTCCTCTATTTACATAATATTGAGGTCTCTTTCTTTCTTTTGTTATCTTACCGTTTTATCAATAAATCACCTCCCGGACGACGTTATTCTCAACTAAGAGCTGATACGACCTTTTTGGGATTATCGCCTAACATCGGTTGAGGACTCTCACAAACAAAAGAATCTAATATGGACGCATATCACATAGATTATTCTATGAAAAATAGAAATAGCCAGATAACCGATGAGATGGTGTTGTGGATTTCCACTTCGGCATCTGAAACTCAGAGTTTTATCTTGACTACCGAGTAATGTAACATATTGTATAGATATATATATATATATATATGTATATAAGCTGTACTCATTTGCTTAGACCAATTCTTTTGAGAAGTCAACGAAGGAAAGGAATGAAATAAAAATAAAACAGAATGGCAATGTACCTTGATATACCTTGACTAAAATTAAGCATTAGACCGTCCATTGCTCATGGCTGCTGGGAAATTTCTGCTGTTCAAAAGGTAACACCTCCCTAATACTTAGATAGAAATGTACCAGGACTATTTTTCTTTATAGGTTTTTCCAAATGATTTGCTTCAATCAATAGTCACTTTGAATTATTATTTGCTTGGCACGAAACCTGCTGACAGCTGATCTGAAAAAAAGCATTGAAGTTTTGTAGGTGCATTGCTGCAGTCAGTTTTATGCCTATTCATTCGTAGGGTGTTATAGATACAATCGATTTTTCACCGTAGACAAGAATGGTTTGAGATTTTCATAGATGGAGATTTTATCCCAAGAAAGTATGTCAAAAACTAGGCAATTAAACGAACAACAGAAATATAAACTTGTATTAGTTTCACGCAGAAATGAACAGGAATGTATTGGACTCTTTGCTGTCCATCAAAGAAAATAAAAGGAAAGAATAGACAGAAGAAAAGAGCAAAGCTCCGTGGAAAAAGGTTCGCGTGTAACTAGCTGGTTGTCATGCTGAGAAGTAATGGAGTGGAAATATAAGGGGAGTGAAGGGGTTTCACAATTAAGAGAGTGATCTTAAGTGAATGTCATATGTTTGTGATCATAAGTATGTGTCATGTGTATGTGTGAATGCCGTGTGTGTGCGTGTATTTTTTTGTGTATGTTGCTGTTGATTACACGCGTGTAAGGTTTCGCATCGCTGTGTATGGAGGAAAGGTGGTATGTCCGGGCTAAATTTGACAGTTTGCATAAAACGAAAAGAAAACACAATATCCTACGCAAAATTAAAAGTACTTAAAAAAAATTTTTTTTTAATCTCTCAATTAGATTTTGGCAGGGAGATAAGTTTCTTCAAAGTAGCTACCCTCAGCTTCCACCACAGCCTCAATACGGCTTCGGAACTTGGGGCATTCTATTTTCACTGTGTTCCTGGGAAGATCTTCGAACACCTTCTTGACTTTGGCTAACTGCTCGGCCTTGCTATTTCAGGCAGAGAGGCTGGTGCCTCTCTTAACTGTGCACAACACCTCGTAATCTACAATCGAAGGAATTAAGAAGGCCAGAATTTGGTGAAATCGTAGAAATTCTCCGACAACTATTTCTGGCTCTTTGCTGAAGTATGGCAAGGAGATGAATCCTGCTACCACACATATGGCCTTCAACTGCAACCCTGTCCAGTCAGGCTTTGACCACAGTCTCCAGTGGCTTCACATAGCCGTCTGAATGTAGCCTACAGCCGTCTTCAAAGTTGTGAGGCAGGATGACATCACCCTCGCTGGAGACACACCCAAAGACCATCACTGTTTAGAAGAACTTGGTTTCCATGATATGTGGGACATCACATCAATTGCAGGCAAGCCAGCTGTTGTTCTGGGGATTATGCACCTGATCCTAGCAGAAGTTCTTTTTTCATCTGAGAAGAATCAGATCATCCCCGGGTCAACGTGTTGACTCTCTTTGTTCAGGAGCTTCTTTGTTTCTGTCAAGTTGTTCTCCTTGGATTTGACCGCCAGAATTCGATCCTTGCACCTCTTCTACGAGTGGTAGCGAAGGTCCACATTCAGGGCCAGTTTCATGGTACCGACTCCAACAGCCATCTCCCTCGCCAAAGCACAGATTTCCTTGCTTAGATCTTCCACCACCTTGTCCTGTAGTTGTTGGGGTGAATCCCAGTCTGCGGATTCTGCCAGAAGTCTGCTGTGATTCTTTATGCTTGTCATAACTTTGTTGTCTTCGTTGCAGTCGTCCACGTCACGTCTCACAGCCTTTACACGGTTCACAGAGCACCGAGCATAGGTTATGATGGGGGCATTTTGATACTCAGTTCGAATCATCCCGATGCAGGTAAGTCTTTTCCAATATTCAAATAGTTTCCACTCTTCCATTTCAGCTAAGTCTTTCTCAACTACAACTTCAATCTCTGTACTCTCCAACACCTTTGACTGTTCACCAATACATCAAGCTGATCCTGAAAAAGGAGACATAAAACCCGAAAACTTTGTGTATATGCCTGTGCACGCGCGTGAGGTGTGTGGTGTTTAGTGAAGTGTGGGGTTTTTTTTATAGCTGTTATTAAAGGAAACATCGAAATACATTGTGAATTTTTGTAAATATATGTAGCTAAAAGAAAGAAATTCAGTATTTTATTCGTAGAGTTGAGTTGATACGCGAAGAAAGATCAGTTTTTGTTCTATTGGGATCATGATATGGAAGAACCATGGAATAAAGCGATAGAGAAGACGGATAGGTGCTGCGCTGTATGGCAACCTGTGTGGAAATTGCAGGTGACAAGACAAATGATGTTTTCTCAAAAGTCTCAAAGGTTCCCGCTAACCAAGTCGGTTAATTTCTTTCCACTTTGGTCTACACACAGAGGTCACGTATGGTACAGCAGGTGAACAGATATATGTCATGTGTAGGGCACTGTCCAAGGATTTATGACAAACGAACTGTAGACAGGAACTTCGCTGCGTGCGAATTGAACCAGGATAAATGAAAGCTACAATGGGAGAAAGTGTGACATAGTTGGTAGGGTACAAAGTGTTCCATATTACTATTTGAGACTCCTTTGCTCTCATTTAATCAATCGTGATCTAGAGCTTATCCTCATGTGGATTAGTAACATTGCAGTTTATTGGTTTTCAATGCTGAGTTCCTACGTCTAAAAAAAAAAAAAACATCGCTATTTCTGATAGCCCAGTGATCGACTGAGATGGAAATTTATTTTCCAGTCGAGGTCCGCATTGAATGACAGCTCTATAGATCAATACAGATTGGAAGAAACAAGATGTTCTAACGTAAAGGACCACTACAGAGGTTTGAAATTTCATGACCTTCGAATTGTCAATTTATGCACCCATTTTCCTTTGCACTATAAAGATGCATGTATCATGAGCTGTCACCTACATTCATTTCTCAGTTTCAAGTTATTTTTCATAATAGTATTAACAATCAATTCAGGTCCTGAAATAAAATTAGTTTTCGGATGAAATTTTTTCTTCTATTATAAAACTTGTTTTGGGAGACCTCATAAAAGGATTTTGTCAAATTTATTGAATTCGTTCAATAAGTTTTTAAATGTTTTTTTTAAGGTGCAGGAGTGGCTGTGTGGTAAGTAGCTTGCTTACCAACAATATGGCTCCGAGTTCAGTTCCACTGCGTGGCACCTTAGGCAAGTGTCTTCTGCTATAGCCTCGGGCCAACCAAAGCCATGTGAGTGGATTTAGTAGATGGAAACTGAAAGAAGCCTGTCGTATATATATATATATATATATATATATATATATTTATGTGTGTGTGTGTGTTTGTGTGTCTGTGTTTGTCCCCCCCCCCAGCATCGCTTGACAGCCGATGGTGGTGTGTTTGCGTCCCCATAACTTAGCGGTTCGGCAAAAGCGACCGATAGAATAAGTACTAAGCTTCCAAAGAATAAGTCCTGGGGTCAATTTACTCGACTAGGGGCGGTGCTCCAGCATGGCCACAGTCAAATGACTGAAACAAGTAAAAGAGTAAGAATAATTAACCCTTTCGTTACCATCCCGGCTGAAACCACCTCAGGCTCTTTACTACAAACGTTTTGTTTTCATAAGTTTTGAATTAAAATCTTCTACCAAACCTTAAGTCACAATTTATGTTCATAACACTAGCTTAATGATAACTAAGTTATTTTACTAAATTCTTTGTTATATTTAAAGTAATTGAAAGAAACACAGAACATCTAAACAGAAATATGGTAACAAAAGGGTTAAAATATATAATAGAGAAACAATTCTTAACCCTTTTGATACCAACCTGTCTGAAACCACCTTTGGCTCTGTACTACAAATGTCTTGTTTTCGTAAGTTCTGAATTAAACTCTTCTACCAAACCTTAGTCACAATTTATGTTCCTAACACTAGCTTAATGATAACTAAATTATTTTATTAAATTTTTTGTTATATTTAAAATTAATTGATCTCAAAATAAATGCGGTAACGAAAGGATTAAATGAGAAAAGTTTTGTTTTTTTTTCTTTAAGTACAACAGCTTTGTTTAGATAGGTTAATCAATACAACTGCAAATTCCATTCTTAAGTGAATAAACCATCCTACAAATCAATAGAAGTCATGTTTTATTGTTCAAAGCAAAGATTTTTTTTTATACATTTTGTACATATTTATATTTCTTACAATACTTTTTTGGCATGTACAGTTTTTTGTTGCGCATACCAGAAATAATAGATTCAAGTCTTAGTTATTCAATCCGGCAACTGGTAGGTGTGTTAATGGTGTAAAGTAAATAAGTGAACAAGAAGCGAAGTAGAATGAGCCAGGGGAAACAGACTTTCGAGGTTTTCTATTGTAGCGATTTATCTTCTCTTTGATTGGTAATAACTTGGGAAGTCATACAGTTATGACATCATTTCTACATTCATTAAGTATTGTAGGAATAGAGGCGCAATGGCCCAGTGGTTAGGGCAGCGGACTCACGGTCGTAGGATCGCGGTTTCGATTCCCAGACCGGGCGTTGTGAGTGTTTATTGAGCGAAAACACTTAAAGCTCCATGAGGCTCCGGCAGGGGATGGTGGTGATCCCTTCTGTACTCTTTCACCACAACTTTCTCTCACTCTTACTTCCTGTTTCTGTTGTACCTGTATTTCAAAGGGCCGGCCTTGTCACTCTCTGTGTCACGCTGAATATCCCCGAGAACTACGTTAAGGGTACACGTGTCTGTGGAGTGCTCAGCCACTTGCACGTTAATTTCACGAGCAGGCTGTTCCGTTAATTGGATCAACCGGAACACTCGTCGTCGTAACCGACGGAGTGCTTCCAAGTATTGTAGGAATAACCATCAATTACTGGACAATTAGAAATAATCGATGAAGAACTAGACGTTACATAACTTACTCGTCTCAGGAATATAGGATTGTATTACGCAATCGGTACGGAGCCAGAATAACGTTTATAAGCCTTCAAAATTCATTATGACACTGCCTACTAGCATAGTATAGTAGATAAAGGTGCTGAAATGCGGTACAGTCACCTAGACGTTCTGAGTTCAGTTTCAGTATTAGGCACTAAGATGAACCACAAGACACCTGAACAAAGGGTGAAGTGTACAACAGTCGAAATGCAGTGACCGCAGCAATTGAGGGCACCACTCCGATTAATATACAATTTAAAATTCCTCATTTCAGAAATATAGAGATGAATAAAATAGACATTTGATACTTTAGTTTGTTATTTCACCGTCTTCTCAACCAACTCTTTGAGTGTAAGGTGGTAGAATTAACCGTTTGATTTCTTTTGACCATAGTTGTCCAGAAATGGATGGTTTTTATCAGATGACTTACAGATTAGGCTAACAGAATCCAAAGCTGGGTTTTTCAATTATAGACACAGTCCATCGGATAGACTTCGACAGTTTACTTCAGCTCAATTTTACTTATAAGGCTTGATATGTGGCTATGAAAAAGACACTTGCCAAAAATGTCAGGCAGTGAAATCGAAACTGGTACCTCATGACCACAAACCAAACTTCTAAACCACTTAGGCATGCATGCATCAAGCACTTGGAAAGGAATGTTTGAGGGGAGATCGAGTTGCAGCGATCAAATGAATTTCCTGAAATGTAGATGTGAGAGAATCACAAGAGTTAATTAACCTAAATTCAATATGCCGGCGGCACGTAAAAAGCACCACCCGAACGTGGATGATGCCAGCATCGCCTTGACTGGCTTCTGTGCAAGTGGCACATGACCTGCTGTGCTTGAGGAGACCTATTGAGTCAAGTACATCAAAATAAATATCAAATGGAAATTGTAGTTGTGATACCTGTGCCGGTGGCACGTAAAAAGCACCATCCAAACGTAGCCGATGCCAGCACCGCCTTGACTGACTTCTGTGCCGGTGGCACGTAAAAAACACCAACCGATCGTGGCCGCTGCCAGCCTCCCCTGGCACCTGTGTCGGTGGCACGTAAAAAGCACCCACTACACTCATGGAGTGGTTGGCGTGAGGAAGGGCATCCAGCTGTAGAAACACTGCCAGATCAGACTAGAGCCCGGTGCAGCCTCCTGGCTTTCCAGACCCCAGTCGAACCGTCCAACCCGTGCTAGCCATTCCCTGGAACATTTTCTAACACCTTGCTTCGTGAGTTCTGATCCTAGTTTGCAGTTTTCCTGGATGTTTGAGGTAGAGGTGGACTGGAAGCGTTGGGTTTCAATAACTACATACAACGATGTCTTGACCAGGCTCTCATCAAGAGTGATGAAGTGCAGCAAAAAGCCGATAGCCAAACTTCTCAGACAACATTGAACAGTTGTACGAACAACAAACTGTCGGAATTTCATGGATTACCCTGTGAACTTTATTTATACTTAAAAGTCAGAATTGGTCAATATTGTCCTGGTAGATGTTTATCGTGACAAGGTGCAGACTGGAAGCATTTCCAGTTCTGTGAACCAGGGAGGAGGCACCGGTACAGAATAACGTGAGCAATGGAAATGTCACTGACAATTTCAGGCCATGAATCCGCTAAATGCAAGAGTTGAAGATTTTGAAAAAAATGTGCCCAAACTGGTGGAGGCTTGTCAGCAGGGGTGACGCCGGGGGTCAAACTGACAAAGAGAATGCAGGGACATAAACTGAAGGATAATGACATTTTTTGGAGTGGCTGTGTGGTAAGGAGCTTGCTTACCAACCACATGGTTCCGGGTTCGGTCCCACTGCGTGGCACCTTGGGCAAGTGTCTTCTACTATAGCCTTGGACCGACCAAAGCCTTGTGAGTGGATTTGGTAGACGGAAACTGAAAGAAGCCCGTCGTATATATGTACATATATATATATACATATGTGTGTGTGTGTGTATATGTTTGTGCATCTGTGTTTGTCCCCCCCAACATCGCTTGACAACCGATGCTGGTGAGTTTACCTCCCCGTAACTTAGCGGTTCAGCGAAAGAGGCTGATAGAATAAGTACTAGGCTTACAAAGAATAAGTCCTGGGGTCGATTTGCTCGACTAAAAGGCGGTGCTCCAGCATGGCCCCAGTCAAATGTCTGAAACAAGTAAAAGAGTAAAAGAGAGTATTTGAAGTAAATATTCCCTCTTCTTCTGGTAGGGTGTAGTCAGCAACATTTCGTCACTTACGTTTCCGTTTTGTTCTTTTTATTGATTTCTGTTGTCAAATTTTAGTTCTGATTCAATCGCACTATAAAATGAGATTGCACAATATGAAGGCTTATGGTGCCCATACTCCCAAATCAGGATCCATAAAGTATTCCGATACAAAGAAAAAGGACGTAGAAATCGTGTGATTATTAAACCTTGTCAGACTTCATTAAGTAGGTCTGCAATGAAAGGTATTTCAGATATGGCCATCCTACATTTTTTCAGGAATTTTGTACCTTGAACTATGATGGTAGGTAGGTAGGTTGTGATATGAAGGCAGTTTGGTTGCTATTTCTAGCAGATTCATCGATCATATAAAAGCTTCGCTACTTGACAAAATTTTCGATTACTATTTGTGACATTTTGAAAAAGAAAATTATTTTACCTTATTTTGTTTTAAAACTGCTGCAAAATTTTCGATAATCCGAAAAAGTGGGTGGGGGAAACGTGCTAGTAACAAGTATATTTCTCGAATGTGACAGTGTGTCCATAGACAAACCACCTCAGGTCATTCAGGTCGTATCTAGAGTCTTCTGTAGATTAGTAGATAAGGAGAGCATAAATTGTCCTCATTTTAAAATCGTCGGCTACGCAGACGGTTGTGCTGGACAGGCTTCGTGAACAAGAACTCGGTTACTAGAAGCTAAACCGCGCCGTTCTCAAGCTTACACATAGGATTAGCGAATTAAACGAACATTGACAAGAACAATCATCAACAAACAATTTTTCAGGTCGATTAAAGTAGGGTTAATTGGGTTTAGTAAAGTTGTGGTGATAGAGAAAAACAGAAGAGGGAGAAAATCTCTTAGAAACTTAGAAGAGGCGCGTAGGCAAGACATCGCAGCCGACGTATTCGAAACGAGACTACTTTGGACTAATTCTTTAACATAAAGCATGAAGGCTAAGGCCCGAGCTAAGGCGCGTGCTCTAAAACACGAGGGTATGAAAGCTGTCCGATGGACCCGAGTAGCGGTGGTGCAATGTGAAAATAGAATAATTCAGCCTTTAGTGGGCCGCAATGAACACGTGTTCCTAGACCCAAAGGAGATATGTGCAGCTTTTCAGCAACACTTCGCTCGACGGCTGGGACACGAATGGCAGGCTGAAACGCAGGATAGATTTCAATGCCTGCCCGACGGCCTACTGCGACCATCAGTACGAGAAGCGGAGTGTTGCGTAAAGCCGATGACAGCGACGGAAATACGGGAAGCGATGATTTACTGCATGGGATGAGGGTATCAAATCACCTGGTTTGAAAGGTCTGCCTCACGAAATTTACTCCTATATCCCAGACTAGTTTGGAAATTTCTTGCTGTTATCTACTGCAACTGACAGCAGAATGGGAGAGTTCCCAGTTCTGTAAATCGGCGAACAGTAGCTTTCCGAAGAAAGGACTCGAACAAGAAAGATCACATTAGTAACTTTCGACCCATTATTTGCAGAACACAGACTTCAAAATTTTGGCCAGGATCTTTGTAAAGAGGTTGGCAAACATGTATCATCCCAAGCGCATCTCTCCGTGACAAACTCCACCTCATCCAGTACATCATAAAAAAGTTAGGTAAAAAAACTTGGCATGGGTGGGTATCTGATCATCTTAAATTAATTCAAAGATTTTGATTGGGTCGACCACCATTATCTGGTGGCTGTTCTCATGGCGGCCGATTTCAGTCCTGTCTTCCACCGATGTTCTGCCGCAATTTACAGCGACATCTACTTGGTGATTCGGTCGAATGGTCACCTGTTGAAAGCATTCAGTGTCATACACTCGGTCCATCTAGGTCGTCCCCTCTTATCTCTTTTGTAGGTACTGATTCTTGAGTCTTTGCTGCGGAAACTGGAGACGTTGAGGAACATCCCGTGCGAAGTAGGACGCCGATTTGTGTCGGCATTCACGAAAATCACCGCTTTGGTGTCAGACGTGAGGGACATTGAGGTGATTGGCTCCGATTTAAGGGACTACGAAGCACTGACAAGAGCAAAAATCGGCCAAAAAGTCAGAGGGCCTACAACTCGATACCTAGAGAAACAGGCCCATGCCATCCAAGAACGACGTGGAACGCCGGACTATTAAATTACTCGTGTCTAGTTTGGTGCAGATTTTCAAGTGGAGAACAACTGGGACAGAGTGACGAACAGGATGGCTGGAAATGGCAGCTCACCCAGAAATGGGCCGCAAAGATGCTATTTCTGAAGGGTCGGGATGAGGTGGCAAATGCTTTCCTCACCAGCTTCACATATTAGCGCCAGACTTTCGTCCTTTCCCCCATTTCATGTCTCACTGGATGGAACGCCTGCTCTTCCACTTTTTGTGGAAGGGATTTAATCTACTGATCAGACACTCCATTTGTCGTGAACAACGTTGAGTGGATAGCTGCGCATGCTGCGACTGATTGTGCGGACACTTGCAGCGAAGCTGATACATCGCCAGCATTTCCTTAGCTTTCGTTATTTTTCACTGTTTACAAGCCTCCATATAAACCTTGGTTTTACTGCACCGTATCGTTCTTTAACATCCTCTGTTTGTAAACTCTTAGTGGTTAATAAAGAAACCATTATTATTATTATTATTGAGTGAGAGAGCAGTTCATGCCATCAAAGTGACACTGGGGTAAAATATACGAAGCCCAATATACCCATCATGACTACCCGTCTGATAAGGGTACACCAGGCACATGCATCACAACCATATGTGCGCGACATGGTGATCTCATATCAAGATAAACAGCGCATGACCTTGCAGGTGAGGCCCAGTTAGAATTTTCTTCAGGTTGAGTAGCCCATCCCGCTCAAAAGGTCCCTGAATAAGGGTTGTTTAAGGATGTTGAAAGAACCACCCATGTTTACAGAGCTGAATTATTCAAACCCCAAAGAATCCCTCTCAACACATGGCTATGATGCTCCCCCACTACTTCTGCTCGTGATCAGAGATGCACATATCGTCAGCCACTAAGCGATATGCTCAACTGGTTAAGGTCTATTATTATTATTATCATTATTATTATTATTGTTATTATTATCATTATTATTATTATTATTATTAAGGCAGCGAGCAGGCAGACGAAAAGCACGCCGGGCGAAATGCTTAGCGGCATTTCGTCTGCCGCTACGTTCTGAGTTCAAATTCTGCCGAGGTCGGCTTTGACTTTCATCCTTTCGGGGGTCGATAAAATAAGTACCAGTTGTGTACTGGATTCGTCTAATCGATTGACTCCTTCCTCCAAAAGTTCGGGTCTTGTGCCTAGAGTAGAAAAGGATATATTTACTCAGATACTGCCCCCAGTTGAATTTTCCTTTTTATTTTTGGTGGGTAGATAATTACTGCTATTCAGTTAATCTCCTTCATTTCTGTCGGTAATGTTGTTTTTGAACAACAAAACCAGCTGTCTCAAGCCATAAAATCGCTCTGGCTATAGAAATCACTCAACACTCAGAATTTAAACGTTTGTTAATATTGATTTTTTCTTTCTTTAACTGACAAAAACAAACATCTCTGGTGTGTAAACAGTTGATTATAGCGAGTTAGTACATTGCTGAGCCTTTTGTTATCGCTGGAATGAAAAGTTCATCGTGGACGAATTAGAACTCGGAATGTAAAATGACAAATATCAGGCGTTTTATCGACCACATCATAGATTCTGCCAATACACTTCCATTAGCAATGGTTTATGATATTGAGGCAGATTACACATTGAGAAAGAGATACTCTTTACTCTCTCTACTTGTTTCAGTCATTTGACTGTGGCCATGCTGGAGCACCGCCTTTAATCGAGCAAACCGACCCCAGGACTTATTATTTGTAAGCCTGGTACTTATTCTATCAGTAACTTTTTGCCGAAACGCTAAGTTACGGGGGGGTAAACACACCAGCATCGGTTGTCAAGCGATGTTGGAGGGACAAACACCGACACACAAACATATGCACACACATACATGTACATATATACGACGGGCTTCTTTCAGTTTCCGTCTACCATATCCGTGGTATTTCTCAATCTGGCTGGTATTTCTCAATCTTTTCTGTTTCCTTACATTTCACCCTCGAATCACCTGGTATTGCAACATCTATCATCTTTACTTCTTTTTCATCTTTATGGATGAGCACAATATCTGGTCCTCTCACCTCTATGACTTGGTCGCACTGTATGTTAAAACTGGAGCACCGCCTTTAATCGAGCAACTCGACCCCGGGACTTATTCTTTTGTAAGCCTAGTACTTATTCTATCGGACTCTTTTGCCGAACCGCTAAGTTACGGGGACGTAAACACACCAGCATCGGTTGTCAAGTGATGTTGGGGGGACAAACACAGACACACAAACATATATATATACACACACACATATATATGTATACATATATACGACAGGCTTCTTTCAGTTTCCGTCTACCAAATCCACTCACAAGGCCTTGGTCGGCCCGAGGCTATAGTAGAAGATACTTGCCCAAAGTGCCACGCAGCGGGACTGAACCTGGAACCATGTGGTTGGTAAGCAAGCTATTTACCACACAGCCACTCCTACGCCTATGTATAAATTAACTCTAGAAGGCTGAGGGACAAAGTTTACCTCAGTAGGAAACTAACTTAGAATGTAAAGGCATATAGCTAAATTCCAATGGTCTAAGTATAACTCAAATACATTTGTTTTAATATTGATTTCTAATACTTAACAAGGTCATGTGTTTTACAGTCGATTTAATCGACTAAAATTCTCTCCTTCGACATATTTTATCGACCCTGACAAGCAGAAAGATGAAGTCAAATCGACAGAATTTGAACTCACACCGTCACACTACGAACTGTATTCTGGAAGTTCCTGCATATAAGTTGGATCAAATACAGAGACAAACGTCACATGAAAAAGTTTTGCTGATAAGCTTTCAAGCACATACATGTGTACATATATATATAAATATCTATATATAGAGGCGCAATGGCCTAGTGGTTAGGGCAGCGGACTCGCGGTCGCAGGATCGCGGTTTCGATTCTCAGACTGGGCGTTGTGTGTGTTTATTGAGCGAAAACACCTAAAAGCTCTACGAGGCTCCGGCAGGGGGTGGTGATCCCTGCTGTACTCTTTCACCACAATGGCGGTGCCCCAGCATGGCCACAGCTCAAGAGCTGAAACTGGAAAAAACAAAAAACAAACAAACATTATATATATATATATATATATATATATATATATATATATATAAACTAAAAATAAGGGTGTCTGAGAGACACCACCATGCCGAAATAGCAGTCAAATCCTGACTCTAAGAACCACGTTAAATGTTCATATCGCACCATGAGATAAGACAGAAGGACAAAATAGAGTAGCAAAAAATATTACTGAATAATTCAAGATCCTGGATTTCTAGCTTTGCTTTAAATAAGCTTTGCCTCATCAGTTGAATAAATCAGATAGGCACATAAATACAAATATATATATGCAGAACAAACGTTATACTTACGTTATACTGTCTTATCGCATGGTGCGATATGAACATTTAAAGTGGTTCTTAGAGTCAGGATTTGACTGCTATTTCGGCATGGTGGTGTCTCTTAGACACCCTTATTTTTAGTTGTAAAAAAATTATTACCTTTGTATAGTATTTTTCCCATGCTAGCCAATTGATAATATCGATATTTAAATATCGATATTATCCTTATTTATAAATTTATATAATTCGTCTCTATATTCACTGCGGTGTTTATTTTGACCATATCGTGCTTATGGGGTATTTTGGCGGGCAATTTAACTGGCCTTGTACATACGTGCATATATATGTATGCATGGACGTTCGTATATGTAAGTATAACGTTAGTTCTGCATATATTTATGTGTATTTATGTGCCTATCTGATTTATTCAACTGATGAGGCAAAGCTTATTTAAAGCAAAGCTAGAAATCCAGGATCTTGAATGATTCAGTAATATTTTTTGCTACTCTATTTTGTCCCTCTGTCTTATCTCATGGTGCGATATGAACATTTAACGTGGTTCTTAGAGTCAGGATTTGACTGCTATTTCGGCATGGTGGTGTCTCTCAGACACCCTTATTCTTAGTTGTAAAAAAATTATTACCTTTGTATGGTATTTTTCCCATGCTGGCCACTTGATAATATCGATATTATCCTTATTATATATATATATATATATATATATATATATATATAATATATATATATATATATGGTTAATTCCCTTTGAATATACAAGTTTCCAACTTAATAGCTAAATTAGTTTTCAAAATACTGCAAAAACACTTACCCCCCGATCAACAGTACTACAAATTGATAAACAAACATAGCATAAAATTGTTATATTCCTCAACCAACAACTAGTCTCTTCATGCAACCAAAACAAATTTTAAATACTTAAGTCAATATTTTTTCTAGTGGATAAAAATACCTCACCTTTTCTATAAACTATCTCCATAACTTATATACAAATCATTCTGACAACTTTACACGAAACAAGCACTTATGAATTACCTAAAACTTACCCAACCCTTTTAAAAATGTTTTTCACGTTTTTACATAATGAAGTCAATTTCTCAAGTTGAAGTTTATCTTTATTATTTTTATACAAGAGTATATACACAGGTTTTAATAATGCCCCACTTTCGCATATACCCATATGCTCAATATAATACACTAGCACTATGATCCGGCGTTGCCGGGTCATAGTGCTATTGCATGCATATACAGCTGCGTGCGTGCGCACCTACACGCGAGTACTGTCCAAATCTCCGACCAATCACATACAGCTAGCTGGCATTCAATTGGCGTATCAAGTTTCGGGCATTTTGATTGGGTTTTGGATAGAAAATTCACAAAAAAGTCACTTCTATTGATTTTTTAATGGCTTTGCGGGGTGACTGGGGAAATGTAAAGATGTGCACGACCACCCTTGGACGGTTTTGAATGACCATAGAAAGTGCGAGCCCTCTAACTGAAAAATTGTGGATTTGTATAAAGGACATGCACATACACACACACACAGAGACATTTTGCCGTTTATATAAAAAGAGATTATAAAGGATCCACATTTGAAGCAGAATTGAAGAAATATGGATAAACAGATGGCCAACAAACCCTGCCTCCATAAAATACAAAGGTTTAAATTTCCACATTAATTAAATTGCTTATGGAACAAGGAACTCCCAGAGAAAAACATATTGGCCAATAACCTTCACACCTAACCACATTCTTTTGTGAACATCAAAGGACAAGATAAAGAAATTTCTATGACATGCTCCAATAACATAGAGCAATCGGCATATTTTCTTTCTTTCATAACTGTCGATTCTGATGAGAGCTGAGTTTCATAATCAGGTTCCATTATTATACATTTTGTTGAACTCTCAGAGCGAAACCGATTTGTAAGATCAGTTGGTATTTCAATAAATCGTTGAAACACCAACGGTACTTCTAGGCAGACGATACAGAAGTATCTCAGGGGATTTAAAACGCTGGAGGTTGCGCGCCTGCAGCATGTCTAATGCTGGAAAATTTCAAGCCTTGCTCTACCAGCATATGAAGCTCAAGGAAATGCAGACGGGATAACACTGGCCCAGGAGGGATTGCAAACCCTGAATCAACATCAGTGCGTGATTTGGGCACTGACATGAGTAATGATGCATTTTCCAGGCGTATATTACTAAATTGACAATAAAATGCAGGTGGCTGACCGAACGGCTCCTTAGAACTTTCAGAACGAGAGAACAAGAAACCATGATGGCCCTCTGGGGAACATGTTTTAAGCGGTTTAGACTACTGCTTCCAAATATGGTCACCACACAGTGTAAACCTAGCGATGAAACTCGAAGCAACTCAGTGAAGCTATTCAAAGATCGCCACAATGGAACAGTTCAGCTACTGGGAGAGACTCAAAAAGTTAGGACGCTACACCCTAGATTGAAAGCGGGAAAATTATGCAGTGATGTACATCTGAAAAATCCTGGGAGAAATGTACCAAACTTTGGCTTTGAAAGTCCCACAAACTACAGAACGAGGCGCCGTTGCAAAGTGCCAAAGACCCCAACTTCACCATGAATATGCAGGACCAGATACTGTAACAGTTTGGGTCCCACAGCTCTTCCATATCTTCGCAAAAAGCCTACATATCTAGTCTCACATATGTCTTTCATGGAGTAGGCATAAACGTCACCTAAGTCTCCTTATTGCAAATCCAAAAGGAGTACAAGAAGTAGAGAAGAGGTTCATCTTTTTTTAATATCTTGTTCCGAGCAATGCGGCAAGCTGGCAGAATGGTTAGCAAAAAAATGCTCAGCAGCATTTTGTCCGACTTTACGTTCTAAATTCAAATACTGTTGGTATTGACTTTGCCTTTCATTCTTTCGGGGTCGATAAAATAAGTACAGGTTGAGCCCTGTGTTCGATGAAATCGACTAAATCCCTTCTACAAAACTACTGACTTGGTCCCAAAATATGAAATAAATACCTTGTTCCGAATAAACCATAGGAATTCAATCGCCAGCGTACAACAAAATCGCTGGCAAAAGTTACAAAAGTCTTTGACTGGGTTCTTCCTGATCGCAAAGTCAACGCCATTCCCTCGTTTTCCACCTGTCGTTTTGTAAACACAAAAGTATTTGTAGCCAAGATCCATTTCGATTCGTTGACCTTTCTCTGACAGCTCTGTCTCCAAAAGAGCAGCAATGACTATCTTCTATCACTCATACTCAACTTGAACAAAAGCAGTAGATCGCTCAAGCCTGCTGGATTCATTATCAAAAAGCAACGTTCGCACATTGCAGAACCACGTAGATGTGTCCTTCGCTTATTTATGCTTTTGCGTTTCATATTTACGCTTTTTAAATATGTTGCTGCTGCTGTTGTTTTTGTTGTTGTTAAGCAACAAGACGGATAAGGGTGATTAGGTGATGGTCTAGGGCTTAGGGGCGGGAGACCCCAGACCTTGGAAAAAAAAACTTTGGTCGTCTTGTTATAGTCGAGGGCTCTTCGTTGACACCCGACACCACTGGGAGGTGACCCTCGAAGTCGCTGGAAATGGAGATCTCCAGGTCCAAATTCTTGGACGGCTGTTGCTTCTGCTGTGATGAATAGCAGTTAATCACAATAGGGCAGGCAATGTTTGAAACACTTTCTAGTTTCTTCACCCAATAACTAGCTAGGCAATTGTCGTTTTAAATACAGCTTCTCAATCACAGGTGAATTCTAATCAGTTATTCTACGTACCAAGATCAAAGAAAACGATTATGAGATGAATTATCTGCTGTCAAACGTGCAGGCTTGAGACTATCCTTCAAACTCTAATGGCGGAGAGCATTGGAGTGTGATGAGTCGTCTATAAAGTTAAGCACATTATGGATGCAAAAACCATCGGTTACTCTATGACCGGACATATATTCAACTGATATATATATTATATATATATATATATATATAATCATCGGCTACGTCTGATGAGCGCAGGGCTGCATAATCGGAGTGTTACCAAACACTCCGTTGAATCCCACGCGCGAAACCGACTGATAATAATATGTACTCGATTGACAGATATACGAGTGCATTTTTCCTGACTTACATATATATGTATATATATATATATATATATATTATATATATATATATATATATATATATATTATATATATATATTAGAATGTAGGATTGCAGGATCCCTAAGCAGATGCTATATGGGAACTTGTGAATGGAAAGAGACCTCGGCAAAAATCAAGGCTGTGATTTAAGGACTGTTTCAAGTCCTCATTAAATGTCTGTGATATGCAGGAGACTGGCTGGGAGAGCAATGCCTGTCATCGCCACAGATGGGGGAAGCAGATTAAGGAGGGGTGGACAGTTTTGAGAGAGCTCGAATTCTTCAACAAGAACTTAAGCGTGCTGCTCGAAAGCACACTGCTGGTGTAGTGAATGGCGAAAGCTTGGTCTGAAATGTTTGCACTCGCGTATGCTTGTCAAGAGCAGGGCTCATTAGCCACCAACGGAGCCACAAATGCAAAATATAAGTTAGTCCTAGAGCGCATAATGTTCCTGAAGGTCAGTAATGGTCTTCCTCCGTCACGAGTGGACGGCCATCATATATATATATATATTATGGGAGTAATATATACAAACCAAATATATAAAAATTATATATAAGTATATGTAAATCATATATATATATCATATTTAATTTTATTCGTTAGGGAATAAAAATTCCGGCATAATAGGGGTTCAAATTATTCTCAATGAAGAAATATATATTTTCATTTAGAGATAGTAGGCTCCTTCATCTCACCATATAAAAAAGAATTTTTATTTTAAATACTTACTATTTTATAACTTGGCCTATACCATTGCTTTGTTGATTTGAGCAAAGCATTCGATACTGTTAATCGAAATGCTCTGTGGCTAATTCTAAGGAAAATAGGTTGCCCAGAAAAATTTGTAAACATGATCAGGGTTTTGCATCAAGATGTGAAAGCTAGAGTTAGTTTTGGTGGTAGGCTCTCTGAATCTTTTGCTGTGGAAAATGGAGTAAAGCAAAGAGACCTTGATGCACCCACCCTCTTCGCAATATACCTTGCTGTTGTGCTGTCACACGCTTTTCAAAACTTCAAGGAGGGTATTTACATAAAATTTCGAACAACAGGGAATGTTTTTAATCTGACCAGACTGAAATTAAAAACGAAGGTTTTATCTCATTCATTAGGGAACTTTTATGCGATGACGATTGCGATTAAGTCAGTCATTCTGAAACAGGTCTACAATCTCTTGTATCTGCATTTGACTCGGTTTGTGATGATTTTGGCTTGACCGTCAACTTGAATAAACAGTTGTAATGCATCAACCTGCATGTGGTGCTGTTTGCAACCCTGCTAAAATTTTATTAAGGGTGAGTTACTTGAAGCCTTTGATTCCTTCATCTACCATGGAAGCTCTGTACAAAATGATGGAAATCTGGACACAGAAATACATCTGCAATTCAAAGGGCAGCACAAGCATTTGGCGGTTTGGAGTCAAGCGTTTGGCGCCAACAACATATAAATAACCACACAAAATTAGCTCTTTACAAATCGTTTGTCCTACCATCCCTGTTGTATTCTTCTGAAACATGGACATGTCAGGAAAGAGATTTTAACTTGTTAGAACAATTCCACCAAAAATGCTTTCATATCATTTTAAACATTAAATGGAGTTTTTTTTACATTAAATGTCCTTGCGTCTGCAAGCATCACATCAATTAAAGCAATAATTTTAAAAAAACCAAATGAGGTGGTCTGGCCATATTGTTCGAATGGCGGATGAAACAGCTGTTTTGTGGTGAGTTTGCAGAGGGGGAACGCTATCGGTGTAAAACTAAAAAGAAGTTTAAGGACCGCATAAGTTTAAGGACCATGAAGTCACTTGGAATGGATCCAGAGGATATAGAAACTCTTGCTTCGGATCGAGTTGGATGGCGAACAAAAGTGTGGAATGGAGTGAAAGTATTTCAAAAGGCCAGCATAATGCATGCAACACTCGAGAGATTTAAAGAAGAATGTTACGATCGAGAAGGTGAATCACTATGAACTTTTTGTGTGCACAGTTTGTGACAGACCATGCCTTTCTTTGACTGGGCTCAAATCTCATTTGCGGACCTATGTAAAACGAACCTCCACTAACTATTCTGCTTGTATGCCTGTGCACACCTTCTAATGCTATGCATGCCATAAGGTCTGCATATCTAACAGAGGTTTCAAAAGACATTTTCAGATCCACGAGGATCAGAACTTAACTGCAGCTCTTGGTGGTACAAATCGGATATGCATCTATGCAGTCTTTTCAATAGATTGTCTGGTTTAAAAAGCCACATCAGACGCGATGGATCTAAGGTATAGGCACAGGAGGTGGTCAGACTCCGCATAAGGAGTAGACAACCACCATATATATATATATATTTTTTGTGTTACTACCCACATATATATACTTTATTTAAAGCAGCAGAAAATTCCACAAAACCTGTTACTCTGAGTTTCGCGTTGCCGTTCGTCGGACACATTTATGTGTTTACTCCGGTATATATATATATATATATATATATATACACATATATATATATATATATATATATATATATATATATGGTGTGTGTGTGTGTGGTGTGTGTGTGTGTGTGTGTGTGTGTAGATAGATAGATATGTATAATGTAGTCATGATTGGGTGTATTTGTAGTGTGTGTGTATGCAGACAGAAAGGAACCAAAAAGACAGGAGTGAGTAAAGACAGATATTGATAGGCAAAAAGTGTGTGTGTGTGTGTGAGAGAGAGAGAGAGAGTGAGAGTGAGTGTGATTGGCTGTGTGAAGCGGAAGAAGAAAGAGAAAGAAAAAAATAAATGAAACTGAATAAGATATAAACCTCTATCGATACATATCAATAAAGAAACAGCAGTTCTAGAATGTTTGCATAGAAGAAATATTCGATTACGTACATTCTATGTAAGTAAACAGTGGAAAAAGATTTGTTTATGGAATCAGTGTTTATTACCTGGAATTTTGTCTTTAATTTCTTTCGCATCAACCAAGGCAATTCGAGGAGAACCAGGACATGACGTCAATGTTCCCCTCAAACAAAGTCTACTCTTTCAACGATTTCCAATTGTGTAATTGATCCCAAAATAGAGAGAATTTTTACGTAACTGTTTGTGTTTGTTCTAATTATGAAAACACGGGATTGGTTCGTCGTGCATTTAGCCTGGTTACTGTCGTTAAGTAAACACAATACGAGGGTGACTTGAAAGGTCAGGTTGTTTTGTCCCAACAGAAACACGAATGTTTCGACCGTATCTGTTTCTCTGTTTGCCTCACTTTCAATTGCTCACCAGTTTCTCTCTCTTTCTTTCTTTCTTTTTTTCTTCCCGTCTCTCCCTCCATCTCTCTCTCTCTCACTCTCACTCAATGTGTAATATACATAACATATATTAAATTAATAATTATATATATAAATTAATAATGATATATATAATTTTAATATATATTTTATATATAAATTAATAAAAATTTATATATATATATATATATATTATTATATATAAATATATATTAACTTAATAATTATATATATATATAAATATATATATTACTTAATAATTATATATAATATAAATATATATATTAACTTAATAATTATATATATATATAAATATATATATTAACTTAATAATATATATATATATAAATATATATATTAACTTAATAATTATATATATATATAAATATATATATTAACTTAATAATTATATATATATATATATATATATATTAACTTAATAATTTTATTTAGTATCTAAATATATATATATTATATATATATATTAACTCAATAATTTTATTTATATATATATATATAAAATTAGTAATTTAATATTATATATATAAAAGATATATTATATTAATTAATAATTATATATATATATATATATTAATTAATAATTATATATATATATATATATAACTTAATAATTATATATATAGATATATATATATATATATATATATATATATAATATAAATATATTAACTTAATAATTTTGTATATATATATATATATATATATATATATATTAAATTAATAATTTTATATATCATCATCATCATAGTTTAACACCTTTCCATGCTGGCATGGGCTGGACGGTTCGACTGGGGTCTGGGAAGCCAGGAGGCTGCACCAGGCTCCAGTTTGATCTGGCTGTGTGCCTACAGCTGGATGCCCCTCCTAACGCCGACCACTCCGTGTGCCACCGGCACAGGGGCCAGAGGAGGCTGGAACGGCCACGATCGGTTGGTGCTTTTTATGTGCCACTGGTACGGAAGCTAGTCAACGCGGCGCTGGCATCAGCCATGTTCGGATGGTGCTTTTTACGTGCCGCCGGCAGGGGTATCACAACTACAATTTCCATTTGATTTTTATTTTGATGTTGATGTTGAATCAATAGGTTTCTTCAAGCACAGCAGGTCGCCCTACGATCCAAGGTACTTATGAATGGCTGGGGTTGGTTATGCGAAACTGGTGTAGGATACAGCCGTGAACTTTATTTGCCGGGTCTTCGCAGTCCAGATGTCTCGGCCTTTCATCATTGCCTCTGTGAGGCCCAACTTTCGAAGGTCATGCTTCACTACCTCATCCCATGTCTTCCTGGGTCTACCTCTACCCCGGATTCCTTCAACTGTTTGGGAGTGGCACTTCTTCACACAACTCTCCTCATCCATCCGTAGTACCTGACCATACCAACGCAAACGTCTCTCCTGCACGCCACATCCGATGCTTCTTATATCCAACATTTCTGAGAGCGCTTACACTCTGTCGTGTGTGCACACTGACATTACACATCCAGCGGATTATGCTAGCTTCATTTCTTTCGAGCCTAAGCATGTCCTCCGCAGTCACAGCCCATGTTCCACTGCCGTGAAGCATGGCAGTTCGCACACATGCATCGTACAGTCTACCTTTCAATCTGAGCGAGAGACTCTTTGTCACCAGTAGAGGTAGAAGCTTTCTAAACTTTGTCCAGGCTATTCTTATTCAAGTGGTAACTCTCAGAGCATCGACCCCCATTACCAACTTGGTCACCTAGATAGCGGATGTTATCAACTGACTTTAGTTTCTCCCCACTGGAGTGTGATGAAATCTATTTTCTGAGCATCTGTGGTGTTTATTGCCCCTATGCATCTGCCGCACACGAAAGCTATCTGCCCGGTTAATCTTCCTTTAATGTTGCTGCACCACTTATGTGTCCATAGCTTACACTGAGTACATCTTATGGAGCATGTGTAGACATGCTCATGTGTTTCTCACGTGGTATCAACCGCAGAATAGTTTGTTCTAATAGAATATCTCTTTTGCCGAACCACTTGGTCAGGAGGAAGTAAACACACCAACACCGGTTTTCAAGTGGTAGTGAGAGGCAAACACACATAATTGTTAGTGGTTTCCAGTAAAATGTCAGTATTCTACTGTGTATGTATGGATAGATAAATAGATAGATAGACGGACAGACAGAAGATAGACAGACAAATAGATAGACTGACAGACAGATAGATAAATAGACTGACAGATAAATAGATAGATAGATAGATAGATAGATAGATAGATAGACTGACAGATAAATAGATAGATAGATAGATAGATAGATAGATAGATAGATAGACAGACAGACAGACAGACAGACAGACAGACAGACAGACAGACAGACAGACAGACAGACAGACAGACAGACAGACTGCCTGCCTGCCTGTCTGTCTGTCTGTCTGTCTGTGGCATATCATACCATGATCAACTTTATCAAAAGCTTTTGCAAAGTCGAGGTGTATCACATCCACATTTGAGTTTTTGAGTAACTGCTTCAACACCCATAGTGCTGTAAGAGCTGGTCGAAATCCATGCTGGCTATCACTCAGCAAGTTGTTTTCTTCAAGGAATGCGATTAGTTTCCACCGAGACTAATGTCGGCGTCACTTTCACATCATGAACGAAGTCCATATTGTTTGTGAAGCAGAGATCCAAAATGTTATTCGCCCTAGTTGGTCTAGTGCTTTTCAAACTTTTTGTTGGAGCGGAACCCCAAGGAAACATTCCACTGGCTCGAGGAACCCCTGTGCAATAATTTAATAGTTTTATGCACACATATCTGCACAGGAGAATTAAAAATTACTGCCGATTTTAGCAGTTTTGTAACTTCTTGCGGAACCCCTGGACTGTACTGGCGGAACCCTGGTTGAAAACCACTGGGGCATAACTAACTCCACGAATAGGGAATTGGTGAGGTTGAACAGGGACTCTACGTGTGCTTGTTTGCAATGTCATTCCTGAGAGCATGAGGCCTTCGGGCCATTTGACATTGGAGAAGTTGAAATCACTCATAAGAAGTACGCTCACATGGTGTTCCAAATTTTTTTAATTCTTGTGAGGCAATTTTCAAGCTTGCCTATCTGATTTTGAGCAACCGATGGGCGATATGTATCGCATATGACTATATTGTGTTGTCTTATGTATACAATTAGAGTGTCACATACTGAATTAGAGTATGGCAATAAGACTTGGGGTGTGAGGTCATCACGGATGTGTACAACAACTCCGCCATGGCTCCTT